>NC_080172.1:119963600-120151100 GCF_950295315.1 Erinaceus europaeus | reverse complement strand
ACCTGTAAAAGTGGGGTTGAATAACGCCAAGCTTTCAGCACTGTAATGAGGGGATAATATTCCTTGACACACTTCCAGGCACATAGTAAGCCTACCAGAGAATTCCCACGCAGCCCCAGTGGCCAGCTCTGGTTTGAACCCACTGCACCTTGCAGTCTCCAGGAAAAAATGGCTAGGCCATTCCCTTTCTCAGTGCCTCCTTACTGCCAACATTAATTGACTGATTGATTGATTGATTGACTGATGGGTTGACTGATTCATGCATTTGTCCAGCCTTTATAAGATCCTAACTTAGGGGTTCAGAGTTGACCATGAATGGATACCAGAGAATTTACTGAGTTGTTTAGGCTCTATGATGACTTTTTATTATTGTGAATAATTATCATATGATTATTTTACCGGCTCACGGCTCAGCTCTGGCTGATGGTGGTACTGGGGACTGAACCTGTGCTACTCCCCAGCCCTTAGTGTTTGAAGCCAAGGCTATGTCTATTCCCTAACATCACACAGTAGGTCAAGGCCTAGCAATACCTCCCCTCCCTTCCTGCTGGACCACAGGTCTCAAGTGTCCGTCATCATATCTGTCCTTCTGGGTCAAGCAGTACAGATCAACCCTCTTATTTGTTTGGTTGTTTATTTTTATTTACAATATTAGAAGATTAGGGGGGCCAGTTGGTGGCATGCCTGGTTAAGTGCTCACATTACAGTGCACAAGGACCGAGGTTCAAGTCCCTGGTCCCCACCTGCAGGGGGAAGGCTTCATGAGTGGTGAAGCAGGGCTGTAGGTGTCTGTCTCTCTCCCTGTCTCTGTCCCTATCTCCCCCTTCCCTCTCAATTTCTCTGTCTCTAACTAATAATAAACAAAATAAAATATATATTTAAATATTATAAAATTATATAGTTCCACATTATATCCACTGCCAAAATCCTATTCCCCCAACCCCCATTGACAGCCATCACAGTTCTCAGTCTTAGAGATAGTTTGCAGTTTGACACCATTTTGTCTTGCAAGTTTACGTATCTCACCTCTATATTCCACATATGAACAAAACTATCCTGTAGTTATCTTTCTCCTCCTCACTTATTTCACTAAGCATAGTCACTTCAAGTTCTGTCCATTTTATTCCAGAGGACACAAGAGCATCTTTGTTTAAGCTGCAAAGTAACAGTATTTGCACATATGTCCCACAGCTTTCTTACCCCCGCTACCCCTGCCTCCTTTTTTTAAACTGTCAGTGCCTTGGCAGGCGGA
This sequence comes from Erinaceus europaeus, assembly GCF_950295315.1. NCBI lineage: Eukaryota > Metazoa > Chordata > Mammalia > Eulipotyphla > Erinaceidae > Erinaceus > Erinaceus europaeus. The sequence continues at coordinate 120,149,848 of NC_080172.1, read as the reverse complement.
GAAGCCTCTGGTGCCAACTGTGGACTGTTCCTCTGCACTACTTCTCACACTCACACCTGGGCCGGGGGAGTGGGCATTGTCCAGGGAGCTCAGAACTTCTCACGGGCCAGGCTCTTGTGGGCCCTTCCCTACTTGGGCTGCGGCAGGGCTCTGCCTGACTCAAGCCTCTGAGGATCCTCTGGCAGCCCTGTGACTCACCTCTCAGGACCAGACTCTGGATGGGACAGGGCTGGGGTGCCGCCACGTCAGGGTTGCCTTAGGCAGCGGGCGGAAGTCAGACCTGCTCACCAGGCTGTGGGCTCCTGGCCCCAGGAACCACTGTGCACCTCCTCTCCCTGGCCCTAGAGGTGGCGTCTGCATACCTTCTTGGGCGACAGAGGCTGACTTCACCTTCACCAGACCTGCTGCTTTCCACTGGGAGGGGAGGGTGTGGGCATGGCCAAGCAGGGCTTGGAGTCAGTCCCGCCCCCCACAGGAGCTGGCTGCCACCAGCCAGCAGTGTGACCTCTGAGTCACACTGAGGAGCCCTCATCTGCTTCTGTGCAGCTCTGTACAGCGAGGACACAGGATGTTGCGGAGTCTGCCTGGAACCCCAGGGAAGGAGAGCTGGGCACAGAGCTTGACACACAGTGGCCCAGTGTCAGTCATTTTCAGTAATCATAATAGCACCACCCCAGGTGGCCTCTCAGCCCAAGGCTGCTGTCTCCCTGAAGGCTGGGTAGGGGGGCTCCGCAGAGGCTGGGTTGCCTTGCCTAGTCAGAGGTCAGGGTCAGCCCTCACTGGCCCCTGCTTCAGTTCACCCATCTTCAGGGTGGGCTGTGAACATAGTCTTGGCTGGAGAAGGCTTTAGGGAGAACAGCAGAGTTCTGAGGGGAGGAGAGCCTGTCTGCTGTCTCCTAGGGAACTTAGGACACCTTCCTCCAGGAAACCTGTCTGCCTCAGGACACACAGCTCTGAAAGTGACTCTTCCCAAAGCCCCACACTTTGGGATTCTCCCTGACTTCAGACTCTTTCTCTTCCAGGAGGAGTGATGGCCGGAACCAGCGCTTCCCTCAGGCACTAGACTTGCCCCGAGTGGATTTAGTTCCCAGCCACACTGCTTCTCTCTACCCTAAGGCAAGTGCTTCCCACCCCACTGCCCCCAGTCTGGGGACCCTTCTCCCGGGAGACAGCTTGGAATTCCTGGGAGTGGCGAGTGAGCAGAGGCCCTGCCTGGGCTTTGGCCCCCAAACCACTGACCTGGTATAGTCTCAAAGATCAGACGACGTTCTGCAGGTGGGGCAGCACACGGTGGGGAACAAAGCACCACCCAGTTGCCGTTCACTGTCTGCAGCGTCAGCAGGCTGGCAGCTTCCCTCTGTAGACTGGGCAGGGCAGCACGCTGCAAGGGGCCATCTTGAGGGTCGTGAAAGCGCATATCTGACACAGGCTCAGAGTTCTTAAAGGGTCAGCAATAAAGCCAGATGTTTGCACAGCTCCTGAGTGGTGCTGAGCGCTAAGGAGCCAGATTCTCAACTGCAAACAGTGCCCTGAAGGAGTTGCAGTGCAGCTACAAGATAAAGAACTGAACACCTTGTGGTGCTTGAGTGCCAGCACTAACCACGAGCATTTGCTGAGGTTAGTGAGTGCCAGCTGGGTGGTTAATATAATTAGCCTGCTGTTTGTCATTTGACTTCCAAGATAGTGGTAGTATGTGATAGTTGCTACCAGTTCCACTTTGCAAATGAGGAAGTCAACACCCAGACAGGTTATTGGTTCAAAAGCACACAGGTGGGGCGTGAAGGGGTCAGGACCTAAACTCAGTATGGCTCTAACTAGTATGGAGAGTACTATGCTTTCATTTTATTTTATTTTACTTTACTTTTTACCAGAGCACTACTCAGCTCTGGTTTATGGTAGTGCAGGGGTACTGAAACTGGGACTCTGGAGCCTCAGACATGAGAGTCTTAGTATAACCATTGTACTGTCTTTCCCCGCCCTATGCCTACTTTTGCAGCACACATCATATTTTCTAAAGCACAGATACCAGATGCCTTAGTGCTTTCACCAGACCCTGGTTGTTGGCATATTCTCCAGACAGGGACCCAGAGGCTCAGAGAGGTGAAATAGTTTTCTCAAGGTCACACAGACAGAATATGCCAGAGGCAGAGGCAGAGGCAGCTGCTGCCACCCTAAGGGGCACCCACTTGAGGAATGCCTGAGATGCTGCCCTGCTCTGCACATAGGCAACGGGTGCTGTGGCTTTGGGGTGCTGTGAATGCTGGATCTTGGAAGAAAGGGCACAACTGACTAGCATCTGGGTCCATGCCTGTGGCTCCCAGCCCCTCTCTGTCTAATGCCTCTGGGGAGACCTGGGCACTCACTAAGGGCAGCGTGGTCTTGGTCCATGGCTTCCCCTCCTGTGCTCTGTCTAATGCCTGTGTGGAGATCTGGGCACTCACTAAGGGCAGCGTGATCTCAGTCCATGGCTTCCCCTCCTGTGCTCTGTCTAATGCCTGTGTGGAGATCTGGGCACTCACTAAGGGCAGCGTGATCTCAGCCCATGGCTTCCCCTCCTGTGCTCTGTCTAATGCCTGTGTGGAGATCTGGGCACTCACTAAGGGCAGCGTGATCTCAGTCCATGGCTTCCCCTCCTGTGCTCTGTCTAATGCCTGTGTGGAGATCTGGGCACTCACTAAGGGCAGCGTGATCTCAGTCCATGGCTTCCCCTCCTGTGCTCTGTCTAATGCCTGTGTGGAGATCTGGGCACTCACTAAGGGCAGCGTGATCTCAGTCCATGGCTTCCCCTCCTGTGCTCTGTCTAATGCCTGTGTGGAGATCTAGGCACTCACTAAGGGCGTGTGATCTCAGTCCATGGCTTCCCCTCCTGTGTTCTGTCTAATGCCTGTGTGGAGATCTGGGCACTCACTAAGGGCGTGTGATCTCAGTCCATGGCTTCCTCTCCTGTGCTCTGTCTAATGCCTGTGTGGAGATCTGGGCACTCACTAAGGGCAGCGTGATCTCAGTCCATGGCTTCCCCTCCTGTGCTCTAGTGCCTGTGTGGAGATCTGGGCACTCACTAAGGGCAGCGTGATCTCAGTCCATGGCTTCCCCTCCTGTGCTCTAATGCCTGTGTGGAGATCTGGGCACTCACTAAGGGCAGCGTGGTCTCAGTCCATGGCTTCCCCTCCTGTGCTCTAATGCCTGTGTGGAGATCTGGGCACTCACTAAGGGCAGCGTGGTCTCAGTCCATGGCTTCCTCTCCTGTGCTCTAATGCCTGTGTGGAGATCTGGGCACTCACTAAGGGCAGCGTGGTCTCAGTCCATGGCTTCCCCTCCTGTGCTCTAATGCCTGTGTGGAGATCTGGGCACTCACTAAGGGCAGCGTGATCTCAGTCCATGGCTTCCCCTCCTGTGTTCTGTCTAATGCCTGTGTGGAGATCTGGGCACTCACTAAGGGCGTGTGATCTCAGTCCATGGCTTCCCCTCCTGTGCTCTAATGCCTGTGTGGAGATCTGGGCACTCACTAAGGGCAGCGTGGTCTCAGTCCATGGCTTCCCCTCCTGTGCTCTGTCTAATGCCTGTGTGGAGATCTGGGCACTCACTAAGGGCGTGTGATCTCAGTCCATGGCTTCCCCTCCTGTGCTCTGTCTAATGCCTGTGTGGAGATCTGGGCACTCACTAAGGGCGTGTGATCTCAGTCCATGGCTTCCCCTCCTGTGTTCTGTCTAATGCCTGTGTGGAGATCTGGGCACTCACTAAGGGCAGCGTGGTCTCGGTCCATGGCTTCCCCTCCTGTGCTCTGTCTAATGCCTGTGTGGAGATCTGGGCACTCACTAAGGGCAGCGTGGTCTTGGTCCATGGCTTCCTCTCCTGTGCTCAGCTTTCCCAAAGAAACATGAGGGTTGGGACAACCCACCAGCCGGAGTTCAACCTGCCCAGACAGCCTGCGGCTGGTCTTGTCCGATTAGCTGCAAGCTGGCTCACCTTGGGCTCTCTGGCCTCCACTCAACCTTGCTAGAAACCTCCCTCTATGCTAACACAACCCAGACAGCCAGCTCTAAATTGCCCCTCCCAGCCACCCACCCTCCAGTCAACACAGTCTGTGGATCATCCTCTTCGGGCAGGTGGGAGCCAGGGCTCAGAAGACTAAGTGGTCTGTCTGCACCCTACAAACTAGCAGTGGGAGCCCAGGCCTGCGAGGCAGCCTCCACCCCTCCCCTAGTGGCCCTGGCTCTGCACAGACTAGGAGGCAGGTGAGCTCCCTGTGTCATGGACAAGCCTCTGGGCCTCTCTGGGCCACAGTTTCCTAATCTGCAAAGTAAGGACAACAGTCCCTGCCTTGTCAGCTTGCAATGGAGTGATGACTGTGAAAGTACTTTGAGGGTGGGGGTAGATAGCGTAATGCAAAGAGACTCTCATGTCCCAGGTTCAATCTCCTCATCACTGTAAACCAGAGATGAGCAGTGCTCTGGCAAAGAAGAAGAAGAAGAAGGAGAAGAAGTTGGGATGCTAAAATATCCTATCAGTATCACTTCATTCCCAGGGATGACCTGAACACTCAGAAGGCACATCCACCCTCCTGTTGGGAAACCGCTTGTGTGCAGATGCTGAGCTCTCCAGCCCTACCCCCTGCACATCAGTCTATGCACAGCCTGCCCACACTCCCATCTGTGACCAGACACAGAGGCTGGACACATGGATACTATCTGCAGGTGAAGGCAGAGACGCGCACACGTACACACACCTCCATGCGCAGGCAAGTGTGCAGTACCTAAATACACGTCCAGGGTACTCGTGCACACATAGCTGGTCTCACAGTCTCTGTCTGCCTTGCACGTGCAGCTTCAGGAGCACTTGTGCATACCTCCTTCTGCCCGGTACATGGCATCTCCAGTGATTCGAGCAGAGCTCACTTCCCCCGGGATGCTGCACTGGCCGCATTTTGATAGGTGCCCGGAAGCGCTTAGACTTGGAAGTGCCTCATAAATCAATATTTGCTGCTGTTAATTATTAACAACAAAGCTACACCGTGTCTGGAATACACATCTCCAGAGTTTCTGCTGGCTCCCCTGTCTCCAGCCTGACCCAGGGGCCACGTCTGGGGGAGAGGAAGGCACTGGGCCTGTCTTCTGGAGGGAGAAGGCAGTAGGCAGTTGCTAGCAGACCCTATAGGAAGATTGATAGAGGGTGGGGAGCCCCGTGCCTGCAGGGCAAAAAGCGACGGGTGCTGACCTGGCCACAGCTCAGGAAGCCGCCACCACTTTCCCAACATCTGCCCACAAGGGCCGGCACTGTCCACACGACACAGTGGCACACGGTGTGGGGCGAGCTGTGGGGCGAGCTGGACGGGCCTGCAGAGCTGGTATATGTCACAGATGCTCAAACAGACCTACAGGGTGCAGGGACTCATGCACAGTCCACTTAGCACGTTGCAGTGAGGCCAGAGCTAGAACATGTGTCCTAAAAGCCATCGGATACCGCGGGGCCTTGGAAGGCCATGCCCCGGCACTGCTGCCACCCCTCCAAGAGTAGGGGCAGAGAGAAGGGCGTAGGCCAGCTGCTGGCAGGCCTTGGGGTGGAGCAGCCAGGGGGCTGGGGGAGCAGGACACACCGTCTTTCCTGGCACCCCTAGCTTCACCTTTCTTTAGGCGTGTGATCTTGAGCAGGACACCTCACCCCTTACAGTGGTTTTTTTTTAATTGTTTTATTATTATTTATTTCCCTTTTGTTGTCCTTGTTGTTTTGTTGTTGAAGTTTGCAGTGGGTTTTATCTATAAAAAGGATAGCAATGGTGCCTTCTGGATTGTGGAGAGAGCATAAAACGTGCAAAGGGGCTGCTGGAACAGCTCACCTGGATAGCGTGCTGCTTTGCCATGTGCACGGCCCAGGTTCAAGCCCAGCGCCCACCGCTGAAGGACGCGTTGGCACTGTAACCAAGCAACAAACAGTAGATAAAATACAAGACTCGCAAGTATGAGAGTCCAAGTTCAGTTCCCGGTAGTGCAGGTCCTGGAGGGATGTCTGGTCCCCTGCCTCTCTCGTTAATAAATAACACCAACGACTAAGTTCCTTTGCCTGGCTTGCCCCACAGAGGGTCCCAGGAGCATCCCTTGAGGCCCTGAGGACCCGCGGGAAGCGCCGGGTGGGGAAAGGCTGAGAAGGCGGCGGTGGCGAGCAGGGAGCGCGGCGGCTCTGGGCAGGCGGACGAGGGCGCGCAGGCGCAGTGCTCGCGCCCGGGGGCCTGGTCGGGGCGGGGGCGTGGCCTCCTTGTCCCCGCCCCGGACCTGAGAGGCCACGCCCCCAGAACCCGGCTGCCCGGCGAGCCCAGTGCGAGCCCAGCGCAGGCAGCGCGCCGGGGCCGGGGGCGGGAGCTGGGTGCTGCGGGTCGCGGCGAGCTCAGTGCGAGCCCAGTGCGAACCCAGTGCAGGCAGTGCGCCGGGGCCGGGGGCCGGGGCCGGGGCCGGGGGCGGGAGCCGGGGGCGGGAGCTGGGTGCTGCGGATCGCGGCGAGCTCAGTGCGAGCCCAGTGCGAGCCCAGCGCAGGCAGCGCGCCGGGGCCGGGGGCCGGGGGCCGGGGGCGGGAGCTCGGTGCTGCGGGTCGCGGGCCGGTGTCGGGCTCGGGATGGCACATCCGCGGCCCCTGGCGCCCCCCGGCCGCCCACGGAGGGGCTCGCTACCCGTCGGAGTCGGCTGGCAGGTGAGCACCCGGGCGAGGGCGAGCTGGCCTGGGCCACCCGACTTCTTAGCGCCCAGCAGGCTCTGCCGGGCCAGGGCGGTGTGCGGGTTCCGTCATGGAGGGTGTGTTCGCTTCTGTGCCACCCGGCCCCGGGGCGCACCCTGCCCGGGCCCCGGGCCCCGGAGCACACCGTCCATGGCCCAGCGCCGCCGCGGCCCTCCGGCGAGAGGAGGGGAGGGGAAGGGAGGGGAGAGGCGGGCAGGGGGCACAGCCTGCAGCCTTCGCGTGCCCGGGCGGCTGCTGGGCGCAGGGGCTCCAGCTGGGTGTCACTTGCTGCTGTGCTGTGCTGCGCTGGGTGACAGCACCATGTGTCTGTGCTAATGTGGCTGAGCCTCCTGGGCACTGCACCCCGACCGTGTCTGGGTGCTCTGTGTGGGGGGCCATTGGCACCCTTATCGCCCTGTTGGGACAGCGTGTCTGCCTGCCTGAGCTGCAGGCGTTTCTGTACCAGCTGCTGGAGTTGTCCCTTCCCTCTCCCAAGTGGTGGGTGTGACTCTGAGTGACCCTGGTCAGTGTCTCCTCTGGACTCCTGCTGTACATGCTCACAGGCTGGGCTAGGACTCTGTGAGCTGGCTTTGCCGGGCACCTGCTGCCTTTGTGCCCCGTGGTTTTTAGCGGAGGGGTGTGTGTGCTGAGTCGTGTGTATTTGAGCAGCTGTGAGGTTCAGACCTGGGGCCCTCATCCATACTCAGCCACTCCCACAGCTGCTTTTTAAAGTATAGCTTTCTGCATTTACTAATACAAGAGAGAGAGAACAAGAGCATTGCTATGGCGAATAAGATGCCAGCGTTCTAGCTCAGGACCTCACCCTTGATAGTCCAACACTTTACTGTCTCACCACCTGGGCCACACTTTTCTGTTTTTCTCAAAACTTCTTGCATGTTGTAGGATCTGGTCTTTCATGTCTGTTACATGGGGTGTATGACTCTGATGGGGGAAGCAGGGGCGGCGTATGTGGGAGTGTGTGTGTCGGGGGGAGCTCACACCTGTTCTGTTCTCTCCTGTTCGGATCTGAGCAGTTTTGTGGTCTCCCTGTCATTTTGTGTGTCTGCTGATGTGTGGACCTGCACAGAGCTGGCTTTGCATCTGTGTGTTATTCTAGGGTTACATGGATCTGTGTATTGCTAGAGGGGGTGTGTGTTGTGTAACCCAGGATACTGACGTGTCTTCCTGTGTTAGAGCTCCAAATCTGAGAATCAGTAAGGACTCATGTGGGCAAGTGTGTGTGTATATATTTCCTTGCTGCAGCCAGACTGTCTAAATATTGGCGGACAGGCCTGTGTGTGTTTGTGTTGGAGGGAGGGAGGGAGGAAGGGAAGAAGGAGGGAGGAGAGTTTTACCTGGTGCATAGCCCCACAGCACGTGTGTGAGCCCATGCAAAGCCCTCACAGGGTAGTGGGAGCTAGAGGCCAGGAGGTGCGGGGGGAGGGGCAGCATGCTATAGACTCTGGGGGCTTCCTAAGCCCAGCCCCTAGCCCCCAGCCCTGACAGTTCAGCAGGCAGGGATGCTGCCTTCCAGGAAGGCTCCCAGGAGCAGGCGCTGGAGAGGCCCAAGCTGCCAGACACAGCTGGCAGATGACCAGGCTAACCCTGCGTGTGCCCTGGCTGGCCTCAGGGAAGGCTGTGTGGGGGGTGTTGGGGGCTGGACTCACACATAGTTGCTGGGTCAGTGGGTCATGGTGCCGTCTTTTCCCCAGCCCACTCTGCTTTAGAGGGGAGCCCTCTTTCTGGATGCCATCTAGGCTGGGACCTGGGACTGTGGGTGCCCCTGGCACTGGCAACATTGCGGTGACTTGGGGGAGATGTAGTTCTCTTAAGGTCACATCTTTCTCCCCCTCCCTGCGGAGAGGGGGCTGACTGTATTCATAGCTGGCCACACCCATAGGCCAGCTGCTTGGTGCCCCCTCCCAAGATGTCCCCTCTCTTACTGCTTGGGTAGGTCTGCCATGGTTGGCCAGATGGGGGTCAGACGCCTAGGGGCTCAGCAGGGCCCACTAGACTGCCCTTAGGTCTGACCTCACTCCTCTCCACCTCTATTGCAGAACACTGACCTGTTTGAGATGATTGAGAAGATGCAGGTGAGTTGCCTCCAGGGTCATTGTGGGGCTGTGGGGCGGGGTTGGGTGGCTGGAGAAGGGGTCCTTGCTCTGGAATGGCTAGGAGGTCTTGACAGGCTGAGCCCAGAGGGGGTGTTGGCAGCTTGCTGCACAGGGCTCTCTGCCTTGGTCAGAGAGGAGGACACACACAGGTGGTGCCCACTTCCTGGCCTGCGGGCACAGACCCATCAGTGTCTCACTGGCTCCCAACCCTGTGCCGATCCCCAGCAGGACTGTGGTCAGCACTTCAGCCCACCTACATATTAACCAACCGACTCCCCCAGCCCCATGTGGTACCGACTTTGCAGAACTCCATTGTGGAAGGGGAAGAGGGACAGATGCCAGGGTGCTGGGTAACCAGAGGCTGTGAGCCTCGCAGCACCCCTGCTCCTGTCCCTCCCTGCTCCTCTCACCTTTGTCTGTTTTGTGTGGGGAGGTGGGGAGGTGGGTGGGAGGTGGCAGGGGGTGAAGTGACTTGCAGAAACCCCAAGAGCTTGCCCCAGGTCAGTTCACCCCCCTAGCCTCTCTCTCCTGCCTCCTCCTGTCTCTGCCCCCTCAGTCTTTCTGTATCCGCCTCCCTACCCTTGCCCCCACCACTCCAGGCTCACACAAGCATGTGCACCCCAGGCCACCCCATGTGCAGCGCAGGGCTCGAATTCCTGCATGGAGACTCCAGCCCTGCCTGCTGCCCAGCCTCCAGTAGACTGGGTGTCCACCGGGACAGCCAGCCTGCAGGAGCCCTGGAAACTGTCCTGGAGGAACCAGCCTCACTGGGCTTTGCAGGTGCCCTCTGCAGGCAGGGAGGGGCAGCCTCATTCAGCGGGCAGTGCACGGAGATGTAACCAAGTCCTTCTCTTGGCAGGGAAGCAGGATGGATGAACAGCGATGCTCCTTCCCACCACCCCTCAAAGTAGGTCTGAGGACATTTCTGTGGGCTGCTTGCCTGTGCCCTGCCCTGTGCCACTGCTTCCTGAACAGCCTCTCCAGTGGCCGTGGGGCCCTGGAGGAGACAGGGAGACGGGGTGGAGCCTTTGGAGTGGCCCCTACTGAGACAGCCCACCCAGTCTCTCCCTGCCCCTGCCAAGCAGTGCTCTGCCTGTGTGCCAGGCACGGGGCCGGGCTGAGCAGGTGCACCAGCCCCCGCCCTCCAGCAGTTCTGATGTGAGGACCCTACTCTGCTCTGAGCTGAGGGGCTCTGGCTCCTGCCCACCTTTACCTCTCCAGGCTCCCCCATCCCAGAGTCAGATCCCATGTCTCACAGGACAGCCTCCCTCCACCGTTTTCCCTGACACCCATCATGGGCAGCAGTGCTGAGACCCAGGAGACTTATGTCCATACACCCAGCCGGGGGCCTGGTTCTAAGGAGTGAGGACCCCTGCCCATTAGGCCCCTGAACCTGCTTCTGAGAGGAAGTGGCAGGGTGACCAGAGGAGAGGGAGATGGCCTGGTGGCCCCCGGTGCCAGTGGGGAGAATGACAGGGGTTAAAGTTGCCCTCTAGAGAGGCATGTGATGCTGTGACTGGTCTGGGAGGGTGGGACAGGGCTGCAGGGAGAAGGGTGTGTGTGTGTGTGTGTGTGTGGTGTGTGTGCGCGCGCGTGTGTGTGTCTGTGGGAGGTTCATGGTCCTATCCTTTTTTTAAATTAAAAAAAATTTTTTTAATTTATTTCTTTATTGGGGAATTAATGTTTTACATTCAACAGTAAATACAATAGTTTGTACATGCATAACATTCCCCAGTTTCCCATTTAACAATACAACCCCCACTATGTCATTTATCATCCTTCATGGACCTGTATTCTCCCCACCACCCACCCCAGAGTCTTTTACTTTGGTGCGATACGCCAATTCCATTTCAGGTTCTACTTTAAATATTTATTTATTTATTCCCTTCTGTTGTCCTTATTGTTTTATTGTTGTAGTTATTATTGATATCGTTGTTGTTGCATAGAACAGAGAGAAATGGAGAGAGGAGGGGAAGACAGAGTGGGGAAAGACAGACACCTGCTTCACCGCCTGTGAAGCGACTCCTCTGCAGGTGGGGAGCCAGAGGCTCAAACCAGGATCCTTGGGCCGGTCTTTGCGCTTTTGCCATGTGCGCTTAACCTGCTGCACTACTGCCTGACTCCCCCATGGTCCTATCCTAGCGCTCTGTTCAGGCAGGGTTTCTCAAGGTCCTCAGACCTGCGCCAGCTACATGCCTTGGGAGCTTGAGGGAAACATCAGTTCTCAGACCCCACCCAGACACACAACCTCAGAAACTCTGAAGGTGGGATGTGACTGTGTGTACTTAAAGCCCCCTGGCTGGCCCCATGCTCTGAGAACCTCATCCAGAGCCTTCATCTGGGGAGGAAACCTCTTTTTCTCCAGGCAGGAAGAGACACAGAGGGACAGCCTGCTCAGTGAGCGTGCCTGCTGGGCCTCTGCCCCTTGGGGTCAGCACAGTTAGGTCCTGCCCCATCTACACGTGGGAGACGGGTCGAGGCCCCGGCCATACACTCAGCTGGGGGGCCTGGTTCTGATGAGTGTGAGCCCCTCCCCATTAGGCCCTGCCCCGCTTGTGTCTTGCAGACAGAGGAGGACTACATCCCCTACCCCAGCGTCCATGAGGTAACCAGCCAGAACCCCCGAACTCGGCCTCACCTCACCACCTGAGAGGCAGCCCTGTGGGGAGTCTGGGCACCTGGGCCTCCTCCCTGGGCTGTGCGGGCTGCACGTGTCTGAGTCTCATTCTGGCTAGCCTCATGGCCAAGGTCACGTTCCCATCTCTCCCTCCCTCCCTGCTCCAGCCTTTGAGAGCAGCCACACACTCCTTGTGGTCTGCAGTGGGAGAGGCAGGGTGGGACATGGGGCATGGAGGTGTGGGTGAGAGCCCTGGCATGGAGCAGGTGCTGGGTTCTCCCCTCACACCCCTGGCTATGGTGCAAGTGCCCTCAGTTTGGCTGGGGGCCTGTCTTGGCTCCCCAGGTGTGGGTGGCTCTCAGCTGAGTCTCTCCTTAGGTCCTGGGGCGAGAAGGGCCCTTCCCCCTCATCCTGTTGCCCCAGTTTGGGGGTTACTGGATCGAAGGCACCAACCATGAAATTGCCAGCATCCCCGAGACAGAGCCGCTGCAGTCCCCCACGGCCAAGGCGAAGCTGGAGTGTGACCCCACAGCCCGCATCTACCGGAAGCACTTTCTTGGCAAGGTGGGGCTTGCTGCAGTTGGGGGGGTAGGCTGGGGAGGGAGAGGGGTCCCACCCAGCTCTGGGGGAGACTGGGCCAGGGCTGGGCTGGGCTGGGGAGGGAGTGTCAGGGCAGGTGGTTGTTTTCTGTATTTATTCAACAAGGTTTAGTGTAAAAGGCAGTGTTCATGGCAGTGGCCAACAGCAGACACTTGACAAGGGTGTGAATATACAAGCAAGGCTCTTCTGCCTCCCATGAGGGATACTGGGCAAGTCACTTACCATCCTGGAGCCTCTGTGTCTTCCTCTGTGAAAACAGAGAGGGTGTCTGTACCTGCCTTGTGAGGTCGCTGCCAGCTTTGAACATTGCTACAAAGGTGTTCAGAACGACGGCGTTCAGGGCCAGCAGGTGTGTGCCTGGCTCTGTGCCTCCCAGGTGTGCAACAGTGAGCAGGCAGACCCAGGCCCTGCCCTTGGGCAGTTTGAGATGGAGACTGCAAAGATCTCAATGTCCTGGCTGGAAGCAACCCCCCTCTCCCAGAGCAAGGACCCTGCACAGTCAGTGTTACCCCGTGGGACTCCCACGGGGTAACAAGAGCTGTGGGCCAAGGTCCATGGGTCCAGGGAACGGTTCAGTGGGTAGAGACAGGACCTGCATGCACCAGGACTCCCGTGCATGTGCCAGACATTTGGTACTCTGGTTTCTCTCTAAGAAAAGAAGTCAGTGGAAGGAAGGAAGGAAGGAAGGAAGGAAGGAAGGAAGGAAGGAAGGAAGGAGACTGGGTGGTGGTGACATGCCCAGTTCAGCACATAGTATGATGTGCAAAGACCCAGGTTCAAGCCCCTCCAGCTCCCTACCTACTGGGGGGTCACTTCACAAGTGGTGAAGCAAGTTTGTAGATGTCTCTCTTTCTCTCTCCCTCTCTGTATCCTCCCCCCCCTCAATTTCTCTTTGTCCTATCAAATAAAAATGACGGAAAAAAAGTAAAAAGAAAAAAAATGGTCACCAGGAGTGGTGGATTTGTAGTGCAGGCAGCAAGCCCCAGTGACTAGAGGCAGGAAAAAAAAAAATGAAGAAAGGGCGGAAGGTAGTTCTTGGGCTGGAAGGACAGTTTGTTTGAGAGAGTGCCTGCTTTGCTGTGTGCACAGCTTAGGTTCAGACTGGGACCCCATTGCACTGGGGGCAGCTTTGGTGCTGGGTTTCCCTCTGCCTTTCTGTTTCTCTTTCCAGCTTAAAAACAGCCCAGAGCAGCAAAGCCCCAGCAATGACCAAAAAGTAAATAAATAAGGTTACTGTGAGGCCGTAGGAGTGGAAGGGGAGGTCGCAGGCTAGGCCCAGGGATGCAGTCGGCTCTGTCAGTTCACTGCGGAGTGGAGGGTGTGGTCTGGATGCGCAGCATGTCCCCTCCTGTGATTGGTGGTGTGACCTTGGGCAAGTTGTTTAAACGTCCTGAGCCTGCTTCCTTGTCTGTAAGGCTGGGAATAAGGAGAAGTGCATGAAAGCACAGAGCTGGCCTTTCACATAGTAAGTGTGTAGTGAGTGCCAGCTGTCTTCATAGTAACTCTGAGATCAGCATTCTCCCTGCCTCCTCCTCCCTCTCCCCCTTCTCTGCTTCTCCTCCTTCCCCCTTCCACCTCCTCCCTCTCTCTCTCTTTCTGCCATTTTCACTACTTTTGGGCCAACTTTTTCAATCTCTCCCCCCACCCCACATAAAGAGTCATACAGAGAGGGAGAGACACCACAGCACTGTATCACCACTCAGGTCACAGGCCAGGCGTGCCGCCACTGGGCAGGTTTCTTATTGAGCACCTACTGTGTGCCTGGCCCCTGAGGAGAGAAGGGCAGGGAAGGAGCCAGTGTGCCAGTGCAGACAAGCTTCCTTTGCTCCCTAGGAGTGAGCTCTTGGGTTTCCAGAAAAGTCATGACCTAGTTTTCCGTTTTTCTCTGCAAAAATGTATCATGGCTTTTCTGACAGCCAGTATCTCCTAGCCAGGATTGGCTTTTTTTTTTTTTTTTAATTTCCAGAGGAGGAAACTGAGGCTCAGGGAGGTGGAGTGACTTGTTGGAGGCAGTGCGACACCCCAGTGTGCTCACGGGGAGCTGCGCTTCCTATTTCTCATGGGCCCTGACTCCGGGGGTCACAGAGTCACGGGGGGAGCATTCCTGAGCACGTTTTGTTGAGCACATACTGTGTGCCTGGCCCCAGAGAAGAGGAGGGTGGAGGCGAGGAGCAAGGTGTGTGTGTGTGTGTGTGTGTGTGTGTGTGTGTGTGTGTGTGTATGTGTGTGCTCGCACGCGCGCGCAGATATGGTCCTGATGCTGTGCAGAACCCAAGCCGCCAGGTGCCACTCAGTGAACACACACAAAGCATCTGGCCTGCACGGGGAAAGCAAGGAAGCAGGCGCCAAGAGGCAAGGGCACCCTTGGCCCTGCTGGCGGGTGCCAGGCTGCAGTGCAGCCTGGGAAGGAGCCTGCCGTTAACGGGCACTTACAGCCTGTCCAGGGCCCCTCCCGGGAGCGGGTTGGCTCTTTGGTCTGGTTTCCGGAAGCTGCCAGATCAGCCTGCCCCCTCCCCAGGAGCATTTCAACTACTACTCCCTGGATGCGGCCCTGGGTCACCTTGTATTCTCCCTCAAGTACGACGTCATTGGGGACCAGGAGCATCTGCGTCTGCTGCTCAGGTGAGGAGCCGGACCTACACAGGGAAGGCCCAGCTCTCGTAAACTAAGCACCCACCTCGCTAACACACCCTTATTTGTCTTTAGTATTTTATTTGTTAGTTTTCTTAGGAAAGAAGCAGAAAGAAATTGAGAGGGAAGGGGAGATAGAGAGTGAAACAGAGACACCTGCAGCCCTGTTTCCACCACGTGTGAAGCTCCCCCTGCAGGTGGGGACCAGGACTTGAACCCAGGTCCCTACATGTGGTGATGTGTGTGCCCCACCAGGTGTGCCACTGCCCTGCCCCTTGTCCACCTTTCTTTTTAAAACATTTTTAAATTAATTACTTATTCCTTTTTGTTGCCCTTGTTGTTTTGTTGTGATTATTATTGTTGTTGTTATTGATGTCCTTGTTGGACAGGACAGAGAGAAATGGAAAGAGGAGGGGAAGACAGAGAGGGGGGGAGAAAGACAGACACCTGCAGACCTGCTTCACCGCCTGTGAAGCAACCTCCCTGCAGGTGGGGAGCCGGGGGCTCGAACCGGGATCCTTAGGCCATCCTTGTCCTTTGCGCCACATGCACTTAATCCGCTGCGCTACCGCCCGACTCCTCCATATCCACCTTTCTAAGCAAAACGGGGCAGTACCTTTGCCCGAGGACTCACAGCAGTTTAGCACCTGTCATGGCCGCTGGTCCTCCCTGGAGTGTCCCCTCCATGTGGGAGTCTCCCACATCCTTTCCCCATCACCCAGCTCCTCACCGTGGGCTTCCTCCTCCCAGGACCAAGTGCCGAACGCACCACGACGTCATCCCCATATCTTGCCTCACCGAGTTCCCCAACGTGGTCCAGATGGCCAAGGTGAGGCCCTGCTCCGTCACGCCCACTGGCACGCGCCCTCTCTCTGGCCCTTGGTGCTTCAGCTCCCGCCTCTGCTGTGCTCCCATGTTGTGCGTGTTTGGGCTTCTGGGCCTTGTTAGGGCACCTGCAGACAGAGACTCTATTTCTTTGTGCCCTGTTCCACACAACAAGGAGCTCTTGGCCCTGCCTCAGCCCTGGGTGTTCCCCGACAAGCCACAGGAATCCTAGGTGTGGCCAGGGAGGCTCAGAGACCCCTTCCACTTAGCCCCGCTCTCAGGCCCCCCTTTATCTCCTGCAGCTGGTGTGTGAAGATGTGAACGTGGATCGATTCTACCCTGTGCTCTACCCCAAGGTACGGCTAGATCTGAGCCCTGCGCATGTAGGCTGGGTGGTGGGAAAGTGAGGGTCTGAGCACTTACTGGACACTTGCTGCACGCCAAGCATCCTCCCTGCATTTCCTTACTCAGTTCTCACAGTCGCCCTGCAAAGGCCGTGACTTGCAGAAGAGGGACCAGAGATGTGGCAAGGTCCTGAGTATCCCAGAATGCATAGCAGATAAGGAGGGCCTTCCTTGAGCCTAGGGACATGCACCTTAGAAGCAAGACCTCTGAGCACCTGCTGCTGCCCCCCCCCCCCCACACACACACACCTTGTACTCCTGAGCCAGGAGACGCCACTGACCCCAGGGAAGTCCTGGGCAGAGAGCAACATAGGCCCCTCCACATGGCTGCCCCATGGACAGCGGCTGCACTGCTGCTCTGGTGCTGGATGCCGGGTGCTGCGTCTGAGCCTCTGCCTGTGTGGACAGAAAGGAAGGGAGGGGGTGTCCATCTCCAGCAAACCAGGGGGGCCTTCCTCGATGAGATGGGCTTTAGAAGACACAGGAAACCCTGTGTCACTCTGGTCTCTGAGCGGTGGTGTGGTCCAGGGAACATCCCCTGAAGGGACCTCAGAAAGCAGGTCCCTGTAACTGCTCCTCTGTACAGAAGAGGAAATGGAGGCTCAGTGTGAGGAGGGAGCTCGCTGAAGGCTCTGCTAGTTAGCGGGGTGATGACAGGTTGCTGGTGTGCCATGGGACCCAGTGTTGGGATACTGGGGCTTCCTGACTCTTAGGCAGCACTTGGGAGCAGTGAGCTGCTGCTCTGAGACCAGCAGGCCAGGCAGGGCCCCAGTCCCAGCCCTGCCCGCAGCCAGTCCGTAAACTCTCTGCACTTTGGTTTCTGCGTCTGTCCGACGGGGCAGCAGGAACACCTCCTCTCAGTCTTGTCTTGGTGAGATGAGCCAGTGTGCGAAGAGGGCCTGGTGCCGTGCAGGAGAAGTAAACGGCTTGAAATAGCAGGCTGTCACCACCCTCCTTCTCCTCCAGGCTTCGCGACTCATTGTCACCTTTGACGAGCATGTTATCAGCAATAACTTCAAGTTTGGAGTCATTTATCAGAAGCTTGGGCAGGTGTGTCCAGCCCCTCCCACCTCTGCTTCCCCTACAGTCTGGCTGGATGTCAGGTTGATACCACCTGCCCAGCCGGGGACTCCGATTACCAGGAGCTCAGGGCCCCCAGAGGTCTCCTTCCACCTCCTTTGGGTGTGAGTGGGGACAGGATGGGGGGCTGCCTCATAGCGTCTGCTGGTGTGTGAGTGGGGACAGGGCAGGAGCTGCCTCAGAGCATCTGCCCGTGTGTGAGTGGGGACAGGGCAGGAGCTGCCTCAGAGCATCTGCCCGTGTGTGAGTGGGGACAGGGTGGGAGCTGCCTCAGAGCGTCTGCCCGTGTGTGAGTGGGGACAGGATGGGGGGCTGCCTCAGAGCGTCTTCCGGTGTGTGAATGGGATCAGGGCAGGGCTGCCTCAGAGCGTCTGCCCATGTGTGAGTGGGGACAGGGCAGGGCTGCCTCAGAGCATCTACCCGTGTGTGAGTGGGGACAGGGTGGGAGCTGCCTCAGAGCGTCTGCCCGTGTGTGAGTGGGGACAGGGCAGAGGGCTGCCTCAGAGCGTCTGCCCGTGTGTGAGTGGGGACAGGGAAGGGGGCTGCCTCAGAGCATCTGCCCGTGTATGAGTGGGGACAGGGCAGGGCTGCCTCAGAGTGTCTGCCCGTGTGTGAGTGGGGACAGGGCAGGAGCTGCCTCAGAGCTTCTGCCCATGTGTGAGTGGGGACAGGGCAGGGGGCTGCCTCAGAGCTTCTGCCCGTGTGTGAGTGGGGACAGGATGGGGGGCTGCCTCATAGCGTCTGCCGGTGTGTGAGTGGGGACAGGGCGGGGGCTGCCTCAGAGCGTCTGCCGGTGTGTGAGTGGGGACAGGGCGGGGGCTGCCTCAGAGCGTCTGCCCGTGTGTGAGTGGGGACAGGGCAGGGGGCTGCCTCAGAGCGTCTGCCTGTGTGTGAGTGGGGACAGGATGGGGGGCTGCCTCATAGCGTCTGCCGGTGTGTGAGTGGGGACAGGGCGGGGGCTGCCTCAGAGCGTCTGCCCGTGTGTGAGTGGGGACAGGGCAGGCAGGAGCTGCCTTAGAGCATCTGCCCATGTGTGAGTGGGGACGGGGAAGGGAGCTGCCTCAGCGTCTGCCTGTGTGTGAGTGGGGACAGGGCGGGAGCTGCCTCAGCGTCTGCCCCATGTGTGAGTGGGGACAGGGCAGGGCTGCCTCAGCATCTGCCCGTCCCATGGCCCACAGACCTCTGAGGAGGAGCTCTTCAGCACCACTGAGGAGAGCCCTGCCTTTGCGGAGTTCCTTGAGTTTCTTGGCCAGAAGGTCAAACTTCAGGACTTTAAGGGGTGAGCCACGCAGAATCTGCCCGGCCCCCTGCACCCCACCCTCGCCCGGGAGGCCTGGCCGGGGGCTGCAGACTGAGGCTGGCCTGGGGACTCTGGGCATCCCTAAGCAGGTTCCGAGGAGGCCTGGACGTGACCCACGGGCAGACGGGGACGGAGTCTGTGTACTGCAACTTCCGTAACAAGGAGGTCATGTTTCACGTGTCCACCAAACTGCCCTACACAGAAGGGGATGCCCAGCAGGTACCTGGACCCCCGCCCACTGCTCCCCCCAGCCCGTCTGCCTGTCCCCCCCGCACTGCTCTAGTCCGCGCGGCCACACAAGGCTCACAGGCCCAGGGTTTGGTGTTCTGCGTGGGCCAGCCTCTCCCTCTTGTGGGCCTTGACGGGGCCGGGGAGGGAGCCCCAGTTTCCATATCTGTGGAATGGGGCAGCGGCCTCTGACCTGGGCGAGGGTGTGCATGGTGGCAGCAGGGCCAGGAACGCAGACTTTGCCGGGGCCGAGGGGCATGGGCAGAGACCTGGAGGGGTGGAGGCGGGCCAGGTGCTCACAATACAGGTCGTGGGCG
Source organism: Erinaceus europaeus (assembly GCF_950295315.1). Lineage (NCBI taxonomy): Eukaryota > Metazoa > Chordata > Mammalia > Eulipotyphla > Erinaceidae > Erinaceus > Erinaceus europaeus. The sequence continues at coordinate 120,131,030 of NC_080172.1, read as the reverse complement.
AGGAGGAGAGAGTGTCCTCCGCAGACTGCAGGCCAGGTGTTTCCGGCACTCGCACTCAGACTTGTTACCTCGTCCTTAGCTTCCTGTGGGGCCCTCTCGCCACCCCACGCCTCCACCCTGGGGGCACAAGGACAGGGTGAGGAAAGGAGAGCTAGGTGATCCTTATTCTTCATGACTCAGAAAAAAAGGTGTTCTGTTCCGAGTGTGTCCTGAATAAAATTCATTTGTTCAGGAAAGACGAAATCTGGGGGTATTTAGACAGACGCAATGGGAGAGAGAATTGGGGACCAGGAGCTTTGGATTTGAGTCCCTGACTCACTCTTGGCCTGAGTTTCCATAGATATCAGGAATTTAAGTAGACAAAAGAATATATTTTTTATAAAGGCCTGTTATTGATGAGAGGGAGACGGGGGTGGGTGGGAGAGCCAGGGCATCACTCTGGCACGGGTGCCACCAGGGATCAAACTCTGGAGTTAAGCACCTTACCCACCTTCACCACTTCCTAGACCACAACAGACAGTACTTTTAAAATTTTATTTAGTTGTTATTGGATAGAGACAGAGAGAACTTGAGAGAGGAGGGGGAGATAGAGAAGGAGAGAGACAGAGAGAACTTGAGAGAGGAGGGGGAGACAGAGAAGGAGAGAGAGAGAACTTGAGAGAGGAGGGGGAGATAGAGAAGGAGAGAGACAGAGAGATGCCTGCAGCCCTGCTTCACTGCTTGCAAAGGCTCCCCCCTGCAGAAGGGGACCTGGGGCTCGAACCCAGATCCTTGTGCTTGGTAACATGTATACTTAACTAGGTGTGCCATCACCCAGCCCCACAGAGTACTTGCAGCTCCTCCTCATTAAGTTGGGGCAGCAAAGCTTCTCCCAGCCTCTGCCCGTCCTGTCCCCCTCCCGTGGGCCCCATGCTCAGCCCGCCAGGCTCTCACACCCGGGCTCCCTGCTCATCCTGCCCCCTCCCGTGGGCCCCATGCTCAGCCTGCCAGGCTCTCACACCCGGGCTCCCTGTTCAGCTTCAGCGCAAGCGTCACATTGGGAACGACATCGTGGCCGTGGTCTTCCAGGACGAGAACACGCCCTTTGTGCCTGACATGATCGCCTCCAACTTCCTGCACGCCTACGTGGTGGTGCAGGCCGAGAGCGGGGCCCCTGAGGGCCCCCTCTACAAGGTGGGTGACCTCAGAGAGCCTCCAGGGGAGCCGGGACACCCCCTGAGCTTCAGTGCCCTCTAAGTGGGGCCGTCTGGGGGGTGTGTCCCGGCCACACACACCGTGATGGGTACAGGGTTCCCTCCTGCCTTTCCTGTGCCCAGAACTCCCCTCCAGAGCCCTCTTGCTGCCTCTGCTGTCACCACCACCATTGTTCGGTGGCTCCTGAAGGCCTCACCCCTGCACCACCCAGATGCAGGACAGAGGGTGAAGGAGCTGTGGCCCTGGGCCACCTCACCCCTCCACCCCATCAGCAGCCACTGGGCCACCCCACCTGGGGCAAGAGGCAGCTCAATGAGGGCTTGCCCTGCCTCCCAGGTCTCGGTCACTGCCAGAGACGACGTGCCCTTCTTTGGACCTCCGCTTCCGAACCCTGCTGTGTTTAGGAAGGTGAGGACTCAGTGGGTGAGGGCAATGGGCAGGCCATCCTCCCACCGCCACCTGGGGCCTGTGGTGCTTCATTTCCAGAGCAACAGGAATGATTGTAGCACTCAGCGAGGCTCCCGGCAGACTCCCAGACACCCCTCACTTGCCTTCTCAGAAAGTGTCTGCCATCAGTGCTTCTTCGCACACTGAGCCCCGAGCCAGCCCCTGGCATCTGTGGCATCTGCTTTCCCAAGGGTGGAGGGGCCTGGCAGGTGCCGGGGCTGGGGAGCAGGGCACGGGGGGCACCCTTATGGGAGTGAAGAGGGCGCCCGGGCCCCCGCAGGGAGGGCCTAGGAGTCTCAGCCCTGCTCTCTGGGACTCAGCCTCTGGTGCCTATGCTCACCTAGCCCCACCCCTGTCTCCCCTCCTCCACGCTGGGGGCTCCCAGGGGCCTGAGTTCCAGGAATTCCTGTTGACAAAGCTCATCAATGCTGAATACGCCTGCTACAAGGCCGAGAAGTTTGCCAAACTGGAGGTGAGGGGGCTGTTGGGGCTGAACCCTCACCACTACTACCCTCCCTACTTAGAATGTCAGTTCTGCCCCTGGTAGGGGAATGCTGTGTCCAGACCCCTGGCTTCAGGGAGGGCTGCCTGGGGGAGGAGGGATGGACTGGAAATGAGGACTGGGGTCAAAGGGAAGTAGGGCATCTCCTGTGTGTGAGGAATGTCCAGAGGGGCTTGGGGGCAAATGGGGAGAAGGGAGGGGTGAGTGAGTGAGTGTGTGTGTGTGTGTGTGTGTGAGTATGTGATTGTGTGTGAGTGTGAGAGTGTGTGTGTGAGAGTGAGTGCATGTGAGTGTGTGTGTGTGAGTGTAAATGTGAGTGTGTGTGAGTGCGTGTGTGTGAGTGTGAATGTGAGTGAGTGTGTGTGTGAGTGTGAATGTGTGTGAGTGTGTGTGAGTGTGTGTGAGTGCATGAGTGAGTGTGTGTGAATGTGAGTGCGTGTGAGTGTGTGTGTGTGAGTGCGTGTGAGTGTGTGTGAGTGTGAATGTGAGTGAGTGTGAGTGTGTGTGAGTGTGAATGTGAGTGTGTGTGAGTGAGTGTGTGTGTGAATGTGTGTGTGAGTGCATGTGAGTGTGTGAGTGTGAGTGTGTATGAGAGTGTGTGTGTGAGTGTGTGTGAGTGTGTGTGTGAGTGTGTGTGAGTGTGAGTGAGTATGTGAGAGTGTATGAGTTTGTGTGTGTGTGTGAGAGATTGAGAGAGAGTGTGAGTGTGTGAGAGTGAGTGTGTGTGAGTGTGTGTGTGTGAGAGTGTGTGTGTGAGAGTGAGTGTGTGTGTGAGTGTGAGTGTGTGAGTGTGTGTGTGTGTGAGTGTGTGTGAGTGTGTGAGAGTGAGTGTGTGTGTGACTGTGTGTGTGTGTGAGAGAGTGTGTGTGAGTGAGTGTGTGTGTGAGAGTGTGTGTGAGTGTGAGAGTGAGTGTGAGAGTGTGTGTGTGAGTGTGTGAGAGTGTGTGAGTTTGTGAGTGTGTGTGTGTGTGTGAGTGAGTGTGTGTGTGAGAGTGTGTGAGTTTGTGAGTGTGTGTGTGAGTGTGTGTGAGTGTGTGTGTGAGAGTGTGTGTGTGAGAGTGAGTGTGTGTGTGAGTGTGAGAGTGTGTGAGTGTGTGTGTGTGAGAGTGAGTGTGTGAGTGAGTGTGTGTGAGTGTGTATGTGTGTGAGTGTGTGAGAGTGAGTGTGTGTGTGTGTGTGAGAGTATGTGTGAGTGTGTGTGTGAGAGTGTGTGTGAGTGTGAGAGTGAGTGTGAGAGTGTGTGAGTGTGTGTGAGTGTGAGTGAGTGTGTGAGAGTGTGTGAGTTTGTGAGTGTGTGTGTGAGTGTGTGAGAGTGAGTGTGTGAGTTTGTGAGTGTGTGTGTGAGTGTGTGAGTGTGTGTGTGTGAGTGTGTGTGTGAGAGTGAGTGTGTGTGTGAGAGTGAGTGTGTGTGTGAGTGTGAGAGTGTGTGAGTGTGAGTGTGAGTGTGTGAGTGAGTGTGTGAGAGTGAGTGTGTGAGTGAGTGTGTGTGAGTGTGTATGTGTGTGAGTGTGTGAGAGTGAGTGTGTGTGTGAGTGTGTGTGTGAGAGTGTGTGTGAGTGAGTGTGTGTGTGAGAGTGAGTGTGTGAGTGAGTGTGTGTGAGTGTGTATGTGTGTGAGTGTGTGAGAGTGAGTGTGTGTGTGAGTGTGAGAGTGTGTGTGAGTGAGTGTGTGTGTGAGAGTGTGTGAGAGTGTGTGAGTGTGTGTGAGTGTGAGTGAGTGTGTGAGAGTGTGTGAGTTTGTGAGTGTGTGTGTGAGTGTGTGAGAGTGAGTGTGTGAGAGTGTGTGAGTTTGTGAGTGTGTGTGAGTGTGTGAGTGAGTGTGTGTGTGTGAGTGTGTGTGTGTGAGTGAGAGTGAGTGTGTGTGAGTGAGTGTGTGTGTGAGAGTGAGTGTGTGTGTGAGAGTGAGTGTGTGAGTGTGAGAGTGTGTGAGTGTGTGAGAGTGTGTGTGAGTGTGTGTGAGAGTGTTTGCGTTTGTGAGTGTGTGTGTGAGTGTGTGAGAGTGAGAGTGAGTGTGTGAGTGTGTGTGTGTGTGTGTGTGTGTGTGAGTGCATGTATAAAGCTGCATTTAGCTGGGTGAGGACCTCCGGGCTGGAGCTGCAGGGCTCTGAGGGCTGTGAGCTCAGGCTGCTGGGACCCAGGTCCACTCCCGCCCAGAGAAGGTTCCGCAGCTCTGCTGTCCCCCAGGAGCGGACCCGGGCGGCCCTCCTGGAGACTCTGCATGAGGAGCTGCACGTCCACAGCCAGTCCATGATGGGCCTGGGCGACGAGGACAAGATGGAGAACGGCGGTGGTGGTGGCGGCTTCTTCGAGTCTTTCAAGGTGACGGACGTCCTGCCTGGGTTCTGGCCAGGGCTAGGGGTGTGGGGTTGGGCTCAGGCTGGGGCTGTGGGCTAGGTGTGGGGCACAGCCAAGGGGACACATGGGGGCATGACTGGGGCCTTGGGTAAAGCTCAGGCCTGGGTATGGGGCTGGCGGGTGGGTGCTCAGGCCAGAGCTGCGGCTGCCACAAGGATGGTGGCTGCAGGCAGAAGCTGGACTTGGAGACTGTGCTTGGGAGGCCTACAGAAGACGGGAGTCCTCTGGGGAGCTGCCGCCATGGTGGCCGCTGCCAGCTCAGGCGGGGAAACACTACGGTCTGAAGAGGCTGTGTGAGCTGCGTGGCTGGCCCACTGGGTCTGTGCCTCCCCAGGCCAAACCTTGAGGCTGGAGGCGTGCGTTTGTGTGGGGGGCAGAGCCTGGCTGCCAGACCTGCCCGGGCTTGGGGGAGCTGACCTCACTGAGGAGACCCAGGACACCCCACCTCTGCGCACTGAACAGAGGGAGTGGGTGACGGTGGACACGGGTAGGGATGTCTTCTTGGGTGGACTGTAGGGGTCGCTCTCCAGTGGGTGTGGGGTGGTGTCCTTGCAGGAGGCTGAGCACGGATGGGCGTGGGTGCTAGGCTCACACTCGTGTCTGCCTCACCACATGTGGCATGGCCATGACAGCAGTGCCCGCCTCCTGGGGAGACTGGGTGAGAGGTCGGATATGACGTACCTGACACCTGGCTGAATGCACACGTCACTATGCGCAAGGATCCCGGTTCAAGCCCCGGTTCTCACCTGTCCCGGGGGAGGGGGCTTCATGAGCAGTGAATCAGGGTTGCAGGTGTTTCTTTTTCTGCCCCTCTATCTCCCTGTTCCCTTCAGTTTGTCCTTGTCCTATCAAATAAAAGAAAGGTAAAAATAGTCACTGGGGGCAGTGCAAACACCAAGCCTCAGCAATAACCACGGTGGCAAGCAAAAAATTAATCAGTCAATTAGCGAGAGGTAGGAAAATTGATCAATTAATTAAAACAAGGAAGCAGGTGGATGAAGGGAGGTGAAAAGAAAGGAGACCCTCTAGAAAGGAAGCTGAGCTTTCTGGAGGGCTCTGCCCTTTTTTTTTTTTTTTTTTGTCTCCAGGGTTACTGCTGGGGCTTGGGGCTGACACTACAAACCCACTGCTCCTGTGGCCATGTTTCCATTTTATTGGACAGGACAGAGAGAAACTGAGAGGAGAGGGAAATAGAGAGGGGAAGAGACAGAGAGGCACCTGCAACCCTGCTCTACCACTTGTGAAGCATCCTCACAGGTGGGGAACCAGGGGCTCGAACCCGGATCCTTGCGCAGGCCCTTGCACCTCATGCTGGTGGTGCTTAACCGGGTGTACCACCCCCGCTCCCTCGCACACTCTGTCAGCTCCCAGCAGCCCCCACAGTCCTCACACGTGTAGACTCAGGTCCATGGCTTGTCCATGGTCACCTAGCAGATCGGCAGCAGAGCCCGGGCCCGGCGGCCATTGCACCATGAGAACTTGCTCCACATGTGGCCTCACAGGGAGGGACTTGGTGTGGAGCGGCCGGACACCTGGGCTCCTGGGTCCTCCCAAGGGGGCACTTGAGGAAGCCTGCATCTCCTCCACCAACCCGTGTCCCTCACAGCGGGTCATCCGCAGCCGCAGCCAGTCCATGGACGCCATGGGACTGAGCAACAAGAAGGCCAGCACCGTGTCCACCAGCCACAGTGGGAGCTTCACACCCAGCAATCCTGACCTGGCCAAGGCTGCAGGAATAGTGAGTGCCCCAGCCTACCCCCCCCCCCCAGCAGTCCTCAGTCCCCTGCCTCCATGGCTCCGCTGGCCCAGTGCCCATCCTGGGCTCACAGTCCATCCTAGCCCTGCTCACCTTGGGGCCAGGTGCCCAGGCCACCACGTAAGGGTTCCAGGCAGCCCCCTCCCCCTGGTCCCTGGCATCGTCCCTCCTTCCAGCCCTGTTCCGCACGGATGGCTTTCTGCCGGCGGGCTCTGGGCAGCTTTGATACGTAGCACACCCCTTGTTCAGCATCTACTGTCTGTCGTCCACTTGGAACGGGGCTGCTATGTGGGCACCTGTTGTCAAGCTTTGTCAACCTACTTTGTGTCAGGCTGTGGGCATGTACTGTGCGTCAGGACCTGGACTTCTGTGTGGACCTGTTGTGTCCCTGGCTCTGAGATGATGCAAACACCTGCTGTGTGTCAAGACTTGGTGGCTGCTGTGTGAGCCTACTGTGTGCCAGGACCCAGGCTGCTGTGTGAATACCTACTGTGTGTCAGGACTTGGCTGCTGTGTGAGTACCTACTGTGTGTCAGGACTTGTCTGCTGTATGAGTACCTACTACGTGTCAGGCCCTGGGCTGCTGTGTGAGTACCTACTGTGTGTCAGGACCCAGGCTGCTGTGTGAATACCTACTGTGTGTCAGGACTTGGCTGCTGTGTGAGTACCTACTGTGTGTCAGGTCCTGGGCTGCTGTGTACCTACTGCGTGTCAGGCCCTGGGCTGCTGTGTGAGTACCTACTGTGTGTCAGGTCCTGGGCTACTGTGTGAGTACCTACTGTGTGTCAGGACTTGGCTGCTGTGTGAGTACCTACTGTGTGTCAGATCCTGGGCTGCTGTGTGAGTACCTACTGCGTGTCAGATCCTGGGCTGCTGTGTGAGTACCTACTGTGTATCAGGACTTGGCTGCTGTGTGAGTACCTATTGCGGGTCAGGACTTGGCTTCTGTGTACCTACTGTGTCAGGACTTGACTGCTGTGTGAATACCTACTGTGTTCCAGGTCCTGGGCTGCTGTGTGGATGTTCTGTGAGCTTCTGTTGTGGCTCAGGTGGCCCCGAGCTACTGTGAATGCCTCTAGTGTGTCAGGACCCAGGCTGGTGTGTAGACATCAGTTCTATGTGTGTCTGCTGTGCTCACAGCCCTGGATTGCTGTGAAGACCTACTGTGTGCTGGGGATGAACTACTGGTTGGGCATGTGATGTGTGCAAGTGACCTGCTGTAAACGTCAAGTCCTTGGTCCGCGAGTGCTGTGTGTTAGCTCCTGACTGTAAAGACTTGGCGTGTGCACCTCATGAGTGAACACCTACTGTGTGTGACTTACTGTCTGCCAGGCTCTGGGATCCTGCTGCTAACACTCAGAGGGCATGCTGGGCAAGCTGGGCATGCTGGGTAAACAAAGCCTTGGACTGTGGGCCTGTGCACTTTCTGCTGCTTAGTGGCCCCTGGGCGCTGCACCTGCTGCTCTGCTTCCCCTTGCTGACCCACCTGCCCATCCACCCACCCACCCATCCAAACACCAACCTGCCCACACACACCCACCCGTCCACACACACCCACTCGCCCATCCACACACCCACCTGCCCATCCACACACCCACCTGCCCACACACACACCCACCTGCCCACACACACCCACCTGCCCATCTACACACCCACTGGCCCATCTACACACCCACTGGCCCATCCACACACCCACATGCCCATCTACATACCCACCTGCCCATCCACACACCCACCTGCCCATCCACACACCCACCTGCCCACACACACCCACCTGCCCACACACACCCACCTGCCCATCCACACACCCACCTGCCCATCCACACACCCACCTGCCCATCCACACACCCACCCGCCCATCCACACACCCACCCGCCCATCCACACACCCACCCGCCCATCCACACACCCACCCGCCCATCCACACACCCACCCGCCCATCCACACACCCACCCGCCCATCCACACACCCACCCGCCCATCCACACACCCACCCGCCCATCCACACACCCACCCGTCCATCCACACACCCACCCGTCCATCCACACACCCACCCGTCCACCCACAAACCCACCCGTCCACCCACACACCCACCCGTCCATCCATACACCCACCTGTCCATCCACACACCCACCCATCCATCCACACACCCACCTGCCCATCCACACACCCACCTGCCCATCCACACACACACTCGCCCGCCCACCCACCCATCTACACACACACCCGCCCGCCCACCCACCCACCCACCTGCCCATCCACACACACACCTGCCCATCCACACACCCATCCGCCCATCCACACACACACCTGCACATCCACACACTCACCCGCCCACACATACACCCACCTGCCCATCCACACACCCACCTGCCCATCCACACACCTGCCCATCCACACACCTGCCCATCCACACACCCACCTGCCCATCCACACACCTGCCCATCCACACACCTGCCCATCCACACACCCACCTGCCCATCCACACACCTGCCCATCCACACACCCACCTGCCCATCCATACACCCACCTGCCCATCCACACACTCACCTGCCCATCCACACACCCACCTGCCCATCCACACACCCACCCATCCATCCATCCTGTCTGCTGCATGCAACAACGTGTGCTCAGAGCAATGTCATGTGGAAGAGGGCCTCACCCCAGCCCTATCCTCTGCTGCCCAGCAGCCAGTCACCAAGCCCACTGTCACCAGAGGAGCATGCCCACCCTCCCCGACCCAGACTGGCCCAGCCTCCTGTGGGTGAGGGTAGAGGGGCCGCGGGGGCAGGACTGGGGACAGGACAGAGCCAGCAGCACCCACTGTGGCAGTAACCAGATTCATTTCTGTTTTTGTTTTTGCACAACTCTCCCTTTCCGTTGTGTTGCTTCCTTTCCCTCCCAATATTTCCTTTCTCTCTTCCCTCGCTTCCTCCTCCTGGCTTCTCTCCATCTTCTTGTGCTTTTATATTCCTTCTTCTCTTCTGTGATTTTTCCTCCTCCTCTTCCTCCTCCTTCACCCCCCACATTCCCCTCTTCCTTCTCCCCCCACCACATTCTCCTCCACCTCCCCTCCTATCTTCTCCCTTGCTTTTCTCTCTGTATCTCCCTTTGTCTTTCTCACTCCCTGGTCCTACCTCTGTGTCTCTCTGTCACTCTGTGCCTTGTGTCTCTATCTTTGCTGAATTGTCTCCATCAATTTCTCTTCCTTCTGTTCTCTCTCTCTCTCATCCATTTTTCTCCTCTCCCTGGCCCCATATCCCCACATCCCTCCCTCTCCTATCTCTCTCTCTCTGTGTCTCTGTCTCACCCTGCTGCTTGCCAGTCATTGCTTATTCCTGGGAAAAGTGCGAGTAGATTCGGACGCCGGGGCAGTGCCATAGGCATAGGAACCGTGGAAGAGGTTGTCGTCCGCGGGGCCGCCAGCTATGGAGGCTGCCTGCACGCGCTGTTCTCTGCTCGCTGTCAGGATGGAGGCCATATTGGGGACGTTGCCCCCGCCTGGGGACCAGCCCAAGGGCATGCAGGGTGGCATGCCGGCAGCTCTGATGGCACTCAGCACCTGCTTTGGGGCCTCCTACCAGCACCAGAGCCAGAGCCCTCCACCAGGGGTGTCTGGCTCTGCCCTGGCCCCTGGGACCCTGGCCCAGTCCCTCCCAGGATCTGGTACCCAAAGACCCTGTGTCCAGCTGCACGTCCCCCAATATTGCCAGTTCTGCATGGAGCACCATCCCTCCTCTCTGGCCTGAGGGCTCCTGCCACCCCGTGCCTCCCTGGGGCCCACCTTCCTGTGTCCCCAGAGAGGCTTGGGCCATGCTTCTGGTGCATGGTCCTTGCAGAAACTGGGATGGGGATCCTCTAAACTGCTGGACTGGAACCTCCCCAAGCTAGTCTGGCAATGCCAAGGTGGGGTGGGGACTTGAGGCGCTGTGCTCACTCTGTGGGGTGGTATCCGCCCAGCCCAGCCCAGCCCAGCCCAGCCCAGCCCAGAGCGGCTCTCAGCCTGCTCCCCCAACCCTGGGCTCTGCTCCTGACTAACACATGGGGGAGGTTGCTGCCCACACTGGGCACCTTCCTGGCTTGACACCCTGGGGGCTGTCTCTGCTCTCTCCTCTGTGCTCACTGCCTCTGCTTTGGGGCCTGGGGCAGCAGGACCCAGGGTGGCATGTGGGGGGCAGTGGGGCTCACAGGCCAGGTGGGCACTGATTTGGGGCCTCTCCCCACAGTCACTGATTGTCCCTGGGAAGAGCCCCACGAGGAAGAAGTCGGGCCCCTTTGGCTCCCGCCGCAGCAGTGCCATTGGAATTGAGAACATACAGGAGGTGCAGGAGAAGAGGTGGGGACCGGGGTAGCTGGGCACGGGCAGGGACGGCTCCTTTGCTGCGGTCGGTCTCTCTTTCTCTGGAGATACCGGTCAACCCTGGTGGGATGCAATCATGCAGGGATGAGGTCCTGCTAAAAAACAAACAGGATTCTTTAAATTTTTTTATTATCTATATTTATTTATCGGATAGAGACAGCCAGAAATTGAGGGGGAAGGGGGGGTGAGGAGAGAGAGAGAGAGAGAGAGGGAGAGAGAGAGACCTGCAGCCTTGTTTCACCACTTGCAAAGCTTTCCCCCTATAGGTTGGGACCAAGGGCTTGAACCCGGGTCCTTGTGCACTGTAATATATGCACTCAACCAGGTGCACCACCACCTGACCCCAAGGCTTATCATGTCCTGGCTGCAGGTCCCCAACCAGGTTGCGTTGACACTCCTCCCCCCAGTTCAGGGGCTGCTGGGTGTCCAGCGGACTGAGCCCCCTAGTGCAGGGGCTGCCAGGTGTCCTGTGGGGCTGAGCCCTCCCCACTCCCCAGTGCAGGGGCCAGCAGATGTCTTGTGGCACTCAGCCCCACAAGTGCAGAGGCTGCCAGGTGTCCTGCAGGGCTGAGCCCCTCAAGTGCAGGGACTGCCGGGTGTCCTGCAGGGATCAGTCCCTGCCCAATGCAGTGTCCAGCGGGGCTCAGCCTCCCCCAGTGCAGGGGCTGAGCCCCCCAAGTGCAGGGGCTGCTGGCTGTCCTGCGGGGCTCAGTCCTCCCCAGTGCAGTGTCCTGCAGGGCTGAGCCCCCCAAGTGCAGGGACTGCCAGGTGTCCTGCAGGGCTCAGCCCCCCAAGTACAGAGGCTGCCGGGTGTCCTGCAGGGCTGAGCCCCCCAAGTGCAGAGGCTGTTGGGTGTCCTGCAGGGCTGAGCCCCCCAAGTGCAGGGGCTACTGGCTGTCCTGCGGGGCTCAGCCCCCCCAGTGCAATGTCCAGCGGGGCTAGCCCCCCCATTGCAGGAGTCGGTGGGTGTCCTGTGGGGCTCAGCCCCCCAGTGCAGAGAAGACTGGCCAGGGCTACATCAGGGCCTGTTGCAGACGCAGCCCCTGAGAGCAGAGGGCAGAGGTGCCATGACCTCCCCTCACCACGTGGGCATCACTCTACCCCAGGCCTGGTGGTGAATCTCCTCACTGCCCCTGTGTACCCTGCAGGGAGAGCCCCCCAGCAGGCCAGAAGACCCCAGATAATGGGCACGCTTCCCAGGAGCCCAAGTCAGAAACCTCCTCTGCTCAGAGCTCCCCAGAGATGCCCACGACCAAGAACAGGTGAGGAGTCGGGGAAGTCCGGCAGGGCAGGGGAGAGGCCTGCGGGTGGTGCACTCCTTCCCCTTCTCTGTTGGGCCCAGGGCTGCCCCAAGCTCTGTCCACACTGCCAGGAATGACACTGTATGTCCTTTTGTGCAGGGAGGGTGGTCTCCATCTCAGGGGCGGATTCAGAGAGCATTTCCTTGAGCGGGCAGCCCTCTGCTGACTGGTGAAAACACATTTGTTTCGGGGGCTGAGGGTAGGAGTGAGTCTGCAGGCAGGAGGCACAAAGGCTCAGGGCAGGTCACAGGCTGTGAGAGTGGAGTGTGCCCTGCGGTCAGAAGGCCTGCATGCAGACCCCTTGCTCTCCCACCAATGGCTGGGCCCGCCCTCTCTGCATGGCTGTCCTCTGGAAGACTGGCCCAGTAGCTCTGGAAGCCAGATGACTCAGGAAAGGCCACCCAGAAGCACTGTGCCTGTCACAGAGGAGACACACGGCGGCAGTTACCTTTGTCAGGCAAGCCCAGGAAGCTGAGTTTCTCTAGGCGTTGGGGAGGGCTCTGAGCAGGGAGCAGTGTGTAGCATGCACCAGGAGGACCTGGAGCTGGGGGCTGATGGGAAGGTGTCTGTGCAGAGCGGACACAGCTGTCCAGAGAGCAGAGGTGCTGAAGGACGTCTCCCGCTCCTCGTCCAGTGCCAGCAGCTTCACCAGCGTGGTGGAGGAGACGGAGGGTGCGGATGGGGACGACACAGGCCTGGTGAGAGGCCCGGGGAGCGGGGGCTTCACAGCGGTGTGTGTGCTGGCGGGTCCCTGGTGATGCTCTGGGCTGAAGCGAGAGCCTGAGTGTGGCCGAGGGCCGCAGGGCCCAGCCCAGAGGAGCCGTGCAGACGGTTTCCTCCTGCCCCAGAGCTTCCCGTGGCTTCCCAGCGCCCTGACTGAGCCCAGTCTCAGGGTCACTTAGCATCTTTCCCACCTTCCTTCCCACTCCCAGCCTTTTTCTTACCACGATAGCCATTCTGCACGCCCTGGCAATGCCCCCAAGTCACCCAGCTGACCCAGAACATTCTTACTTACTGTTGTCTCCTCCTTCCCTTCATTGTCAGACTGACTCCCACTTATCCTTGCTGGTTAGCTGTACACCCCTCTCCTCCTGACAGCCTGCCTAGGTTGAGCACTCCTGTACGTTCTCCTTGGTCTCATCACTCTCCTCACAGACCTCCAGTGGGCCCCTCCCTGCTGGGTTGTTCCAGACGCCAAGGATGCGGGAGGGAACCACGCTGGCCCTGCCCACTGGGGGCTTAGAGACCAGGATTATGACAGTCTCTCAGGCGTCCAGCCCTCTCTGGGCAGGGGATGTGTCTGATCTGTCTTAGGGCCCTGCCACAGAGCATCCGTCGGTGTGTGTTGAGTGAATATGAGGTGGTGTGTACCATCTGCCTGCTTCCACGGCCCTCCTGGCCGACGTGGCTGGGCGAACGGGGCAGAGGCCAGCGGCTAGGATCGCAGCAGAGGGATGGAGGCCAGACCACGCCTCAGAGTGCTCACGTCCCTCTGCTCCCTTCACCAGGAGAGCGTCTCATCCTCAGGGATGCCCCACAAGCGGGACTCCTTCATCTACAGCACGTGGCTGGAGGACAGTGTCAGCACCACAAGTGAGGGCAGCTCCCCAGGTACCCAGCCAGGGCGGCCATCCCCGGGCACAGAGCCACACACGTGGTGGGAGGGGGCAGGGCAGAGACAGCCCCCGGAGGAGCCGCTTCCGCACGGAGGACCGGGCAGCCCACAGTCTGCCTGAGGGTGCCTGAGGGCACGGAAGACGAGTGGCTCCTGGGAGGGATGTGGCAGATGGCTGGGCGTGAAGAAGGGAGCTAGGGGAGGGCTTCTGAGCAGGAAGACCGGGGGCACCGGTGCCCACCCGCCCACACCCCGTCTCCCGTGGCCTCTGTGTCCCCCTCCCCAGGCCCCTCGAGGTCACCCCACCCAGACTGCAGCAAGTCAGGGGACCCTGCATGTCCCGAGATCAAGATCCAGCTAGAAGCAGATGAGCAGCACACACCACAGCAGGTTGGTGCCAGGTGGGATGGGCAGATGGACAGGCAGGTGGGAGGGGAGCCCCCCCAGAGGGGACTGACATCCAGAGTTCTGGGAGGGGGCTGGGCTGAGAGTCTCAGCCGTGACAGGTGCTCACCTGTGTCTCCTGTTCTCTGTCCTCTGTCTGTCCACCACCTACCCCGATGGCCACTGTGCTTTGCAGAGCTGTTAGCCAGGCCTCACTCTGAAGGTGAAACTGAGCAGGTCAGACTCAGCCCACTGGACTTGTGAGGGAGGGTGTTGGGGCTGGGGTGGGCTGCCACCTTCCTGTCCTCTGCCACCCCCTGGGTGGCAGCTGTGTCACTGGGTCTGAACCCTCTGCCACCTTGTTGCTAGATGTTCAAGGGGCAGATGGACTTCCTTGTTGGTGTGAGTTTTCTTTTAGGTTTATGTATGGGGGGGGAGACAGAGAGAGAGAGAGAGAGAGCGCAGGCACACAAACCAGGACGTCACTGTCACGTGCAATGTGGCATCAAACCAGGGCCCTCATGCTTGAGAGCCCAGTGCCGGTCCTCTGTGCTGCCTGGCTGGTGACAGGCCTCTGCTTGCTTGTCTGAGCACCTGCCATCTCTCCACCTGTGCTTTCCTGGGGCCTGATGGGGACTTGGCAGTTGTTGGGAGGGAAGGGTCTGGGGTCCCAGTGAGATTGAAAGATCCACAGTCTGGAACCCCAAGGTTGCCTCCATGCCCCACTTCTGTCCCCCTGCTTTGAGGGGTCTCCACTTCCCTCCGCCTGCAGATGAGACCTCAGAAGCACAAGGTGAAGATACTGTGTCAAATCCAGGCAGCCGGGACCTCTGCCCCAAAGCCTCCACCAGCCCCCCGGCCTTCCCCGTGGCCCACCCTCTGGGCTGTCTCTGCAGGGCAGAGCCGTCCAGACCCTGGAGCTGGGAACCTGCTGGCATCATCCCCACCCCAGGCTGGGGGTCTGGGCAGGGAAAGGGAGAGGTCAGTGGTCAGTGGACGCAGGACTGCAGGCTTGGCAGCCTCCACCCTGGGCTCACCATCACCTTTGAACTCAGGAAGAGCAAGTTGAGAGGGAGGCTGAACGGTCCCAGTGCCACAGAGACAGTGGGGTGGCGGGTGGGGATCTCGAACCCTGGCTCTGAGTTGGGTTCCGATGTGTGAGTCTGGGCCAGCCACTCTCACTCTCTGGGTGCCTCCACCGTGCACAAGAGGGTTTCAGAGTCACAGAGACTGACTCCTGCCCCAGAACGGGGGCCCTCCCATCACATCACCCTGCTTCTTGGGGTCCCTGGGAGCCCCAGGTGGCTGCAGGGTGAGGGGCTGGCTGACTGCCCACTTGCTCCTCCCGGACCTCAAGCTCTACCCCAGATCTGCTGCTGCCCTGTCCACTGCCTCCACATGACACGAGTGACCCCTGCTGTGGAGGGAGGCTCCTCAGCTGGCTCCCACCCAGTCCCTGCTGTCCCGACTCTTGAGCATTCAGGTGGAGGGGTCTCAGCCAGGCGTCATGGGCCTCACCTCTGTGTCCCCCAGCCCATGGGGGCAGAGCACAGCTGCTGTGAACCCGTGTGTGTGTGTGTGTGTGTGTGTGTGTGTGTGGTGTATGTGTGTGTGTGTGTGTGTGTGTGTGTGTCACACCAAAGGCCAGCCTCCCGGCCCCAACACCCATTTTGGAAGTCCCCATGGCTGTGTGTGTGTCCATAACAGTTGTACAAAATAAATTCTATTTATCGCTATTATACACAGACTTGGACCTGGGTCTTCATTACTGCTGCTCCAGACACCACCCCTCACCCAAGACCTCAGTCCAGGAACCAGCCTACCCTCACCCCACCTGCCACTGACACCACAGCTGCTTCTCCGGGACACACCTAAGCTCAGTCGCCTGCCCCGTGACTCTGCGGTCCGTCTGCCCCAGCCCCTTTTTCCACTGAGCGTGGAGTAAGACTAAAACTGAGGCTGCTCTCAGTTTAAGGAAGACAGAGTTGTTGGGGTAGAGGGCACACGTATGCTGGGAATCGAACCCAGGGCCTCAGCTATTTGAAGTGTGGATTCTGCCACTGAGCTCCACCCCTGGTCCCTTGGCAGGCCTGGGTTTGAGTCCTGGCACCATCGCTCACTAGTCGCCTTTTGAGAAATGCACTAACCTCTGAGCTGTGCAGCAGGAAGCAGAACCCTCCCAGGGTTCAGTTAGTAGTCCTGCTTCTCACTCAGGCTCAGGGAAACCCAAGCCTTTCTCCACGTGGCCGGCAGGGGGCACCCAGGGACCACTCACCCTGTCGGAAGAAGCGGGGCCTGTGGAGATGGGCATGTCAGTTCAGCTTTGAAGCAGAGGTCCAGCCTGAGTGAAGGAAACTGGGAAGACCACTCCGGGTGCCGTACTGTCCTGGGAGGCTTAGCACAGTCTCTCCAGGAGGGGACAGCAAGTGCCAAGCTACAGGGGGAGAGTGCGGGGGCTGGGAACGTCCAGGAGGGGCCGGGGCTGGGAATGTCAAGAAGGGGCTGGGGCTGGGAACATCAAGCAGTTCTGAATGACGGAAGGTGGGGGTAGAGGGACAGGGAGGTGGACTGACCTATGGCCACATGGCCTTGAGTGCAGACCACAGGCCTGGGGCCTAATGCTGTGGCCAGCAGGGAGCTGTGGAGGACCTGCGTGGGGACTTGCCATGGAAGGAGAAGCAGGGGCTGTGCTGGAGCCCCACCAGAAGCACTGGCTCAGGGAGGGGGTTCCAGGAGGTTGTTGCTGGGTGACTGGTAGGACAGTGGGCAGGCCTGATGGGCTGGGTGGGAGCAGGAGGGAGATGAAAGGAGGCTCCGGGCAGTGCTGGTGAGTGAGGGAGCTTCTCCTCTGACTGCTTGGAGGAGGCCACAGGACAGGGCCCCCGAGGGACAGCCATCCCTGGCCCCCTACTCCCACCCACAGCCCCCAAACCTTCTCAAGGCCAGTGACCCTGGGAGCTGTCTGGGGG
Source organism: Erinaceus europaeus (assembly GCF_950295315.1). Taxonomy (NCBI): domain Eukaryota; kingdom Metazoa; phylum Chordata; class Mammalia; order Eulipotyphla; family Erinaceidae; genus Erinaceus; species Erinaceus europaeus. Next base: position 120,114,150 of record NC_080172.1, on the reverse strand, counting down.
CACCAAGAGCTTCCTGTCAGGGTCCTTTTGTTCCTAAAACTCTCCAGCCACCTAAGGTGCTGGGACTCACCAAGCCCTGTCCTGCCCTGCACCCCTGAGCTTCAGGCTGCTCTGGCTCATGTGTGGCCCAGCCCTCCCTCACTCACCCTCACCCCTGCTCTCTGACCCTCTCTCACCCACCCTCACCTCTGCTCTCTGACCCTCTCTCACCCACCCTCACCTCTGCTCTCAGGCCCTCCCTCACTCACCCTCACCTCTGCTCTCTGACCCTCCCTCACCCACCCTCAGCTCTGCTCTCTGACCCTCCCTCACCCACCCTCACCTCTGCTCTCTGACCCTCTCTCACCCACCCTCACCTCTGCTCTCTGACCCTCCCTCACTCACCCTCACCCCTGCTCTCTGACCCTCCCTCACCCACCCTCAGCTCTGCTCTCTGACCCTCCCTCACCCACCCTCACCTCTGCTCTCTGACCCTCTCTCACCCACCCTCACCTCTGCTCTCTGGCCCTCCCTCACTCACCCTCACCCCTGCTCTCTGACCCTCTCTCACTCACCCTCACCCCTGCTCTCTGACCCTCTCTCACCCACCCTCACCTCTGCTCTCTGACCCTCTCTCACCCACCCTCACCTCTGCTCTCAGGCCCTCCCTCACTCACCCTCACCTCTGCTCTCTGACCCTCCCTTGCTCACCCTCACCTCTGCTCTCTGACTCTCCTGACATCTCCCAGGCCCCAGCTCTTCAGTCCTCTCTGCCTCAGTCTCTCACTCCATTTCCTGCCACTCAGCACCTGAGTCAAGAGCTCACCTCCTAGCTCCACAGCACTGGGCATGTGGGTTTGGTTCCTGGGGCCTCAGCTTCCTCAGCTGTCTGACGTCGATACTGAGAGTTCTAGGTGGGGCTAACTGAGGTGACACTTTCCCAGGTTACCGGGGAACCTTAGCACATAGCAGACTCTGGAGACAGCACTCATGCTGGGGCTCAGTGGCCACAGGTGAGGCCTGTGCCCACAACCACATTAGCACAGGCCAGTGCTTGGTGTGGACTGCTGAGGAACGGGGCCACTTGCCGGTATCCAGGCGCAAGGCTGTGGGCAGGGTGGCTGTCACTTCTGCCTCTCAGCTTTGCTGGGGTCAGTGGTCCTCTTAGCAGAGAGCCCCCCAGTGGGACCCTGTACTTCCTGCCCACCCCACCCATAGCTCTGTCCCGGAGCCTGGAGCCTGGAGCCCAGCACTGGGCTCATTGTGGAAAGCAGGTGGGCAGTGTGGTGGCCAGGCCTGTCTTTGTGGCTGTCTGCCCAGGTCATGCCAGTCCCCAGCTGTGGGAAGGCAGGCCCCTGGGCTGGATTTCAGCCTGGAGGCCCCACCCTGCCCCACCCCACCACTTTGGGCTCCAAGATGGGGCTGTGGAAGCTAAGGATGAATCCTTCTTTGGGATCAAAGTGGCCAGAGCTGTTTCTTTTGTGCCTGTGCCAGCTCTGTGCTTGCCCTGGGTTCTGAGGTGCGGAGGGTGAGTCGGGACACTGACCCAGCTAAAAGGAGGGCTGGCTTGGGCGGGGGGCACTGAGCTCCTGGAAGCTCAGTGCCCCCCATGCTGGAAGTGGCATCTCTAGATGAAGGCAAGCCTCCTCTGGGGGGTGTGGGGGTCTGGCTAACCCAACACCTTCACCGGGGCTGGCTCAGGCCTCTGGGCCTCAGTTTCCCCACCTATAACGTGGAGACGCGGCCTGGGAACTACTGACCCGTCCCTGGACCAGTAGGAGGGGCCCTCCTTGTGGCCCCCAGCAGCTGAGGTGTCCCTGGTGACTCTGCCAACCCACTGGGAGGGAACTGGGGTCCGGGTGTTCCCTGCTGCTGAGACCACAGGGGTTCAAGTCCCTCTTCCCCACACCTTCCCTGCCAAGGGGACAGTCAGGCCTCCTGCAATAACCACATCTGGTTAGGGAAGCTAATTTTAAAAGCCACTCTGGCTGCCCTCTGGGCCCTTCTGGGAAGCCATGAATGTCCCAGAGTTTGGCCCCAGGAGGCCAGATGAGGGGAGGGCAGCAGGGCCCAGGGGGATGCCCACTCCATATGGCAGCGCAGGAGAGCCTAAGCCACCTGCCAGAGCTGGGCCACCTGGGCCAGAGCCATGGGTCTGGTGTTGCGGTTGAGGGGTCCAGCCTCTGACCCAATCCATGTAGGGCCCCGCCACCCACTGCACTAGGCTTCCTGGGACTCTTCTGAGTCTCTCACTGTCTTGGCTTTCTCCCACTCCTCATGCTCCTTTTAAGTTTTTAACATTTATTTATTCACTTAGACTGAGATGGAATGGGGGAGAAATAGGAGAGACACTTGTAGGCCTGCTTCACTTGAGAAGCTTCTGGCCCCAGGTCCTTGTGCATGGTAGGGTCCGTATTTGACACAGAGCTCTGCCGCCTGGCCCTCCCTGTGTTCCTAGGCCTCTGTGGTGCTGGAGATGCTCAGCTGCAGCTGTGACTCTGGCCCCCCTTTTTATCAATCCATTTTTATTATCTTTATTTATTTCGTAGAAACATCTAGCAATTGAGAGGAGGGGGAGACAGGGAGAGGGACACCTGCAGCCCTGCCTCACCACTTGCAAAGCTTTCCCCCTGCAGGTGGGGGCCAGAGGCTCAAACCCACGTCCTTGCTCTCTATAACACGTGCACTCAACCAGGTGCACCACCACCAGCCCCTCTGTGCACCTCTTCCTGGGTCCACTGCCCAGGTGGCTGGACAACATTCCTGAGGGTCTGGAGCTGGGTGTGTGTGTCAGGGAGCCAGCAGGAGCTGTCACTGGGCAGGCAGGGGCCATGTCCAGGCACGGCTGGGGCCATCAGTCCTGGCCAGGTTCCAGCAGGAGGAGCAGTGCTGGGGGTAGGGTTGCCAGATTTAGCAAGCAGAAACACACGGAGCCCCGTTACTCCCTTTCGGATCAACAGAAATCATTTTTAGTTGAGTCTGCCTCATGTAATAGCTGGGATCTACTAAGGCTAAAAGCATTTCCCCTGTGTTTATTTGGAGTTTAATTTAGCAGGGCATCCTATATTTTGTCTGGGAGTGAGCGGAGAGCTTTCTCAGGAGCCGCCACTGCGGGAGTCAGAGACTCTGGGAGCACCAGGGTGGGAAGATGTCCCACCTTGTCCTGGGAAAGCCCAGGGACAGGCACAGCTCCCATCACAGGGACTTTGGGCTTCCGGGGGGAGGGGGGCAATCCTCAGGAACATGGGCGGAAACAGACACCAGCTCCCTCCTCCCAAACACCATGCACTAGAAAAGAGGGTCCCTGTGTATCCCCCGGGTCCCACCCCTAAAAGGACCCCAACCAGGACCAGGCACACATCAGGGGCTTCATCCTGAATATTTGCTGAATGAACGGGGACTCCTATCAGACCATCCTAAGTTGTGTGTGTGTGTGTGTGTGTGTGTGTGTGTGTGTGTGTGTGTGTGTGTGTTGAGAGGGCATGGTCAGCAGGGGACTCCAGCACCTTACCTGTCTTGTTCCTCACACACCTCGGGCCCCTGGGTGTGCACTGCCTCCACCCCAGAGGCCCCCAAGGTGAGCAGTGGAGGTCCTGGAGAGGAGGCCAGTTTTCCCCCAGCCTCCCCCCTCATCTCAGACTTCAGTCCTAACTCAGTTCAGTGTAAACTAGGGTGTGGACGGATAGGGGACTAGGACAGGGTGACCTCTGGCTTCTGTCACTGGGAGGCGGACTGTGGCTAGCGGAGGAGGCAGGCTAGAGGGTGATGCTCACTGCCCCTGGGAGCATTTGGATAATTCCGGCCAGAAAGGAAGGCACCCTGGTTTCTGCACAGGGGAGATTTGTCTATGGCTCAATCTCAGGAGTGTGTCTGGAGGAGCAAATAACAAGAGTTGTGACTTACTCAAAGGCAGGGGCCTTGAAAGAAGTCATTCACTCTCTGACTGTCACCACTGCTGATGACCTTCCTTCTGGCCTGACGCTAAGGGGCCTTACGACTCGTTCTGTCCCAGTGGAAGCACCTGTTCAGGGCCGGCTCTGCCTCTGCTGCTCATGTGTCTGTGCACAAGTCCCTGGGCCCTGAGAACCTCGGTTTCCATCTGCGTGCTGGGCCATGGCCAGCAGCTCCCGGGGTCGCCACAGGGCGGCTGAGGTGACGTCTGCACAGTCAGCGGTTCAGGAGGGTGGGGGAAGTCACAGGCGCCTTATTCTGGGGTCTCTGCGGGCTTGGCAGGGCGTGGCTGGCCATTTCCAAGGCTTGTACTGTGTGGTCAGGGTCTGGCTGAGGACATTCAGTGGGCCCCACTGCTTCCTGGGGGTCAGCTGCCTCAGCCCTCCCTTCTTTTCAAGGAACACAGGTGACTTAGCAGTGCATTTGGCCCCAAGACGTGGCTGTAAATCCTGAGAGAAAAGCAAGGGGTGGCTGGGAGGGCCACCTGGGGCAGGACAGGGGCCTGGCCCTCTCTGAGTCTGTGGTGCGAGCGGGGACGTGTCCCCTCTTGCCGGGGCCTCGGAGTCTCTGTTGCACGGCGAGGGGGCTGGGCCGGCCATCCTGCCGGCCCTGGAAGCAGCCCCTGTGTGCTGTCCTGTTAGTAATGGTTTAGCTGGAGCCTATAATCACATCTACCCTGGGAAGAACTAACACAGCGTTCCTTTCAATTGGGCTCTAATTGTGGCCTTCAGTGGAGTCAGCTGTGCTTCCATCCCCAGCTGGTCTAAATCAGTGAGGCTGTCCCAGCCTGCCCTGCCAGGCCCAGGAACCCTGGCTTGTCCGGCTGAGACAGGGGCAGGTCAGGGACGGTGTCCCTTCAGGACCTACTGTGCATACTGCTCTTAATGCCTTCATGGCCAGGGAACCTGGGAGGCACTGGTGCAAGGCTGTCCAGGGCGCTTTTCAGAAGGGAAGTGGAAGCTCAGAGAGGCAGTCACAGAGCTCTGGTTTGAAAGCAGTTCTCTGGGCCTCCAGGGCTTTGCAGTCTGGGGCTGGGGAGATGGACTCTGTCCCTGTTGGATCCAAACCCCCCCCCCATGCCTGGGAGGCTGGGACACTGGAGCCCCCCAGGATGCCTGGGAGGCTGGGACACTGGATCCCCCCCCAGGATGTCTGGGAGGCTGGGACATTGGAGCCCCCCCCCAGGATGTCTGGGAGGCCGGGACACTGGATCCCCCCCAGGATGTCTGGGAGGCTGGGACACTGGAGCCCCCCAGGTTGCCTGGGAGGCTGAGACACTGGAGCCCCCCCCCAGGATGTCTGGGAGGCTGGGACACTGGAGCCCCCCCCCCAGGATGTCTGGGAGGCTGGGACACTGGAGCCCACCCCAGGATGTCTGGGAGGCTGGGACACTGGAGCCCCCCAGGATGTCTGGGAGGCTGGGACACTGGAGCCCCCCCCAGGATGTCTGGGAGGCTGGGACACTGGAGCCCCCCAGGATGTCTGGGAGGCCGGGACACTGGAGCCCCCCAGGATGTCTGGGAGGCCGGGACACTGGAGCCCCCCAGGATGTCTGGGAGGCCGGGACACTGGAGCCCCCCACTCCCCTCTCAGTTTGCTCTGCCCAAGGTGACCACAGCTACTCTGCTTCTTCCCTGCTGGAAAGTGGGGTGTTGGCACACAGAGGCAGCCCCCACCACTGGGCAGGGCTGGGGGGGGGACTGCGGTTTCCTTGTTTGCTCTAGAGATCCCAGCCGCTTCCCCGAGGAGACAGCCAGTGGTTCCCAGGCCACAGCCCCTCAGGCAGAGCCAGACCACAGCTGGCCAGCCTGGGAGCATTGCCCACCGGCCCCACCAGGCCCCACCAGGCTCCACCAGGCTCCACCAGGCCCTGGCGCTGGGTGGTCTGGGCAGGGGCAGGGGGTGGGGGAGCCTCCATCCTGGCCACAGGGCAGCAGCCATGACTGAGGCCAGACTTGAGGCTAACCCCTCCCCCCAAGGCCAGGGTAGAGACAGGTGTGGGGCAAAGCCTGCCTAGGACTCCAGGAATGAAGCCCTGTGCCTCTGTCCCAGCACGGAGCTGCTAAAGAAGTCCCTTTAGGGTGGTCCCTGGGTTGGTGTCTACCCAGCCACTGGTTGGTTCAGCCAGGAGCCTGCTTGAGAGGTTGGTGGGTAAGTTGTGTCAAAACCTAGGTTCCAGCCCTGCCTTCTGGACCTCAGTTTCTTCCTCCCTCTCTCTCCCCCCCCCCCATTATATTTATTTATTGGATAAAGACAGGCAGAAATTGAGAGGAAAGGGGAGATAGAAAAGGGGAGAGAGAGAGACTTGCAGACCTGCTTCACCACTTGCAAAGCTTTTCCCTGCAGGTGGGGAGCAGGGGCACAGACCCAGGTCTTTGTGAATTGGAACATGCACTCAGCCAGGTGTGCCACCATGCAGCCCCAACCTCACTTTCTCCATCTGTGCAAGGGACAAGAACAGGGACAGGATTCTGCTTGACAAGGGCTTTGGTAATAGGCCAAGCTATGGTGGGGCAGGCAGGCCAGACGCAGACTGGCGGGACCCCAGTTGTTCCAGAATTCATTGCAGGGCTTCTTCCTGCTTGCCCCCATCACTCAGCCCCTCCCACCCCACCACAGATGGCTCTCAGCCTCTCTGTTCCCAGCTTCACCTGCAACAACAGAAAGAGCTCCTGCTGCAGGCTTCAGAGCCCGGCAGAGACCAGTCGGAATCCTGGCATCCAGTGCTGCCATGACCCTGCTCTTCCTGTCTGCAGCCTGGACGCTTCTGAGCGGCAGACTTCTCTTCCCGACCCCAGGAATCCAGACCAACTCTGCGTTTCCTCCTCACCCTGCTCCCCCAGACCGTCAGGCGCCGGCCAGAGCTCCAGCACACCTCTGGTGCGACTGTGCCCCCTTCTCCCCTCAGCCCACCAGCAGTCCGCGGGCTCTCACCCACACACGTCTGGAGGCCAGCTCCTTCCCATGGCAGTGGCTGGTCCGTGCTGTGGCCCTTCCACCAGGACAGCAGAAGGGTTTCTGGTCCACCCTTGGGCTTCTGTTCTTGCCTCGCGACTCCCCCTCTGCTTGGCGCCCAGAGCGGCCACAGGTCACCCAGCATCCAACTCTCCAGGGACCACCCCATCAGCAAAAGGCACCGCCCCAGCTGGCACGCAGGACAATGCCTGTCTACCCCCTAACTCAGCCCCCCGCCGCCCCTTCCCCTGGGCTGTGGTCCTCTTCTGTCCCCACAGTGCAGGCTGTTTGCGGTGCCTAGTTTCTGTTCAGACACTTCTCCTCCCAGCAGCTGCAAGGTGGCTGCTGTCTTAACTTCTCAGCCTTTGCTCAGGTGCCGTTTCCCCAACCACCCACCATGGTGTGACCCACTCACTCTCACTCTCAGGACCACATTTCCTCATCTGTGAGACGGAACCAGCACCCACCCCTGCCAAGCTGTGGTCTGCCTGCCTGCCTGCCTGCTTTCCTATTTAAAAAAAGATTTTTATTTTTATTTATTTATTGGATAAAGACAGGCAGAGTGAAATTGAGAGGGGAGACAGAGTAGGAGAGAGACAGACACCTGCAGTCCTGTCACCACTTTTGAGGCTTCCCCCTGCAGGTGGGGAGCAGGGGCTGGAACCTAGAGTCCATGCTCATGGGAACGTGTTCCAGGCACGCCACTGCCAGGACCCAGACTGTGATGTTGGTGGGGCGGTGCAGTGCCAGTTCAAGGTCGGGGCCTGGTACCTTCCTCCTCACTGGCACCCCAGTCCCAAAGCACAGCTGACTCTCTGATGGCCAGCCCCAGGCCAGGAGGCCAGGAGACCCCTTCACTGGAGGCAAGAGAGAGGAAGCTGGGTTTCCTGCCCCGTGACTTGCACCGGGTCTCTGACTCTGGCTGCAGAAGCCTGCTCCGAGTCAGTCTCATCTGGAAGGCCATGGTGCGGGGTCTGTGGCCCAGAAGGCCCCCTCGGGCGGAGGGCTCTGGGAGACCAAGGGCCAGACGGTGCCTCTCATGGATGTTGGCATGGCACCTGCTCCTGCCTCAGGCTAGGGCCTGGGTACAGGCCCTGGGAGGCAAAGGGGGTGGGGACCAGTCTGTCCCCAAGGCTGTCTCTCAGCGGTGCCAGAGCCCTGCCTACTCTGCTCAGGGCAGAGCCTCATGGCTGTCAACTTCTTTTTCCTTTTTTTTTTTTTTTGCCTCCAGGGTTATCACTGGACTTGGTGTCTGCACTGTGAACCCACTGCTCCTGGAGGCCATTTTTCCCATTTCATTGCCCTTGTTGTGCTTGCTGTAGTTGTTATTGTTGTCATAGCTGTCATTGTTTTTTTGATAGGACAGAGAGAAATGGAGAGAGGAGGGGAAGACAGAGGGGGAGAGAAAGACAGACACCTGCAGACCTGCTTCACCACCTGTAAAGTGACTCCCCTGCAGGTGGGGAGCCGGGGGCTTGAACTGGGATCCTTACGCCGGTCCTTGCGCTTTGTGCCACGTGCGCTTAACCCGCTATGCTACCGCCCAGCTCCCCATTTTTTCCATTTTATTGGACAGGACAGAGAGAAACTGAGAGGGGAGACAGGGAGAGAGACAGAGACACCTGCAGCCTTGCTTCACTGCTTATGAAGCTAGTGGAGAGACAGGTTCAAATCTCGATCACTGTGGGTCCTTGCGCTCAGTACTAAGGGCGCCTAACCGGGTGCACCACCGGCCGGCCTCCCACAGCTGCCATTTTCCTCAACCAGGTGGCCTGGTTGGTTCCAGGGTGTGTGTAGTGTGAGCACATCACTGCCAGTAAGTGTGCAGGGGCTTCCCCACCAGGGCGAAGGCCAAGGCCTGGGAGGACGGGCTCTCCACTAGACACTGCAGCCCCGACCCTGAACCTTTGCAGAGATGCTTCCCACTCTCTAGTCTGCTGTCCCTTCTGCTGGGTCCTGTAGCTTCTGTCTCTCCTTTTTATTATTAAAAAATTATGGGGGGGGGCAGGCGGTGGCACACCTGGTTGAGTGCACACATTATAGTGAGCAAGGATCTGGGTTCAAGCCCTGGTCCTCATCTGCAGGGGAAACTTCACAAGTGGTGAAGCAGGGCTGCAGGTGTCTCTCTGTCTGTCTCTCTCCTTGTCTTTATCTCTTCCCTCTCAATTTCTGTCTCTATCCAGTAATAAATAAATAATTAAAAACTTCATTGCCAGTGGGTCCAGTTGCTGCATGATAACTCTACTGCATCCAGCGGCAGCACCCCCTTTTCCTTCTGTGCTTTATTTGGTAGGAAAGAGAGAAGTTACAAGAGGAGGAGACAGAGAGACACCTGCTGACCTCTCCACTGCTTGCGAGTCTCTCTCTTGCCAGTGGGGACAGGGGACTCGAACCCGGGTCCTTGTCATGGTACCGTGTGCTCTCAACATGTGTGCCACCACCTGCCCTCTGCTGTTCTGCCTGTTTCCTGATAGTGGTGTGGCATCAGTCTGTCCCTTTCTCCATTTCTCAAGCGGGAATAGCAAGGGCCCGACCTCTTGACAATGTTGAAAGGATCAGTGGGTTGACGTGCCCTGGGAGATGGGGGCCAGTGCCTGGCAATGGATAAAATGGGGCACTCTCCAGCCTGAGTTCCTGAGTCTGATCCTTGGCATTTCACATGCCACTGATTCTTTAAACATAAATAACTATTAAAAATTGAAATGCTCGTAACTGCCTGTAGCTGGCATTCCCACGGCCTCCATGGTTCAAGTCTCTGTTGTAAGAAACAGGAGGGAGTGAAGCCCTGGGCCCTAACCCAGGTGTGCCCCTCTCCAGGGTGGGAGCAGCTGGCTAAGGACCCAGCAGCACGACCCCCACCCCACCCCAGGCTGTGATCAGTGCAGTATCAGAGACCTCAGGAGGCCACACAGGAGCCTGGGAACCCAGATCATCTCTGAGAACTTAATTCCCACCCGCATCCACAGCCAGTGCTGCAGTTCTCCATGGGAGGTCCTGGGTTGGCCACCACAGCTAATTATAAAGAGGCTGCTGGAGGCTCTGGCTGGCCCCAGCTAAGGGCTCAGAGCTGATGGGCTGAGGTGGTGCCCTGAGATTGGCACCTAGGAGGCAGGGGGGCCAGGCCCACCTAGGCTGGGCTTGAGCTGACTTGCAGGCCGTGGCCCCTGGAGTGTGTCATGGTGGCCTGCCACAGCCGTCTTCACAGCTGTCATGTGGGGGTGCTTCTGTCTAGGGACAAGACCGTGGGGGGGCATGCATCCTTACAACAGCTTCATCTCCATGTCTCATGGCAGAGCGGGCCCGCTGCACCTCCTTTCAGCCCAGAGCTGTCACGTTCCCGATGTCTGGCCCAGCTCCCCGTGGATGCTGAGGGCTGAGGCATGTCGGGACCTTGCTCCTCCTCCCTCTTTCCACAGTCCAGCTTTTCCTGCCTGGCCTCTGTAAGAGCTTCCTTGCCGGCCCCCCAGCATCGTTTCTCTCCTTCAGGAACTCTTGAAGCCAGATCTGGACATGTTTCAGAAAGTGCCACTTCCAGACCAGCTCATGGGTCTCCCAGGCTCCCCAGAGTCTGCCTGACCAAGACCCAGATTCCCAGAATGGTGTCCGAAGTCATCCTGCCCCATGCCGGCAGTGTCCTCTGGCCCTCCCTCCATCCTCCTCTGGTCTTCTCTGGTCTTCTCTGCTCCTGGGTCACGCTTGGCCTCACAGCAGCTTGCTGTGCACTGCACCGGGATTGTCCTGGAGGGCTGACATGACGTAGGATCTTCCTGAGGACAGGGCCCTGGACAACGCTGACTCCCAAGTGTGACCTCCCAGTTGGAGTAGAGGGAAGCGGGGACCACCAGGATGATAGGTCGGCGTGGGGACACCAGGGTGCTTGGGGCTGGGGCCACAGGAGAGCTGGGCTGCAGATGGCAAGTCACCTGTCAGCTCCTGGCAAAAGTGCAGGGAGTGCCTGTGAGACCTTCCAGTTCTGCCTAGAGCCAAAACCCAAGTCCTAAGAAAGTAAGCTCCTCTTGTTTTATTCATTTTTTACTTTTATTTGTTGTTTTTTTCCTTTTGTTGCCCTTATTATTGTTGTGGTTATTATTATTATTGATGTCATCATTGTTGGATAGGACAGAGAGAAATGGAGAGAGGAGGGGAAGACAGGGAGAGAGAAAGACAGACACCTGCAGACCTGCTTCACCACTTGTGAAGCGATCCCCCTGCCCCCCGCAGGTGGGGTATTTATTTATTCTTAGTGGTGCTGAGACTTCACAGCTCCTGGTACCACTGGATTCTCACGTGGGACCAGCACGAGCAGGCAGGCACCCTGGCCAGAGGACCAGCCTCCAGCCCTCAGCTGTGTTAAAGCGTGCGTGAGCTTGACCGAGATGGCTGACACACAATCCCGAGTCCCTTCCCAGCCAGACCAGAGGTCCTCACTCTCGTTTCTATGTTATTTATTACTGGGTAGAGACAGAAACTGAGAAGGGAAGGGAGATAGTGAGTGAGAGACAGAGACACCCGCAGCCCTGCTCCAGCGCTTGTGACAGGACAGAGACACTGAGAGGGGAGGGGAGTCAGAGAGAGAGAAAGGGAGACACCCGCAGCCCTGCTTCAGCGCTTGTGACAGGGCAGAGACACTGAGAGGGGAGACAGAGAGGGAGACAGAAAGGGAGACACCCGCAGCCCTGCTCCACCACTTGTGACAGGACAGAGACACTGAGAGGGGAGGGGAGTCAGAGAGAGAGAAAGGGAGACACCCGCAGCCCTGCTCCAGCGCTTGTGACAGGACAGAGACATTGAGAGGGGAGGGGAGTCAGAGAGAGAGAAAGGGAGACACCTGCAGCCCTGCTCCACCATTTGTGACAGGACAGAGACACCGAGAGGGGATACAGAGAGGGAGACAGAAAGGGAGACACCCGCAGCCCTGCTCCACCATTTGTGACAGGACAGAGACACTGAGAGGGGAGACAGAGAGGGAGACAGAAAGGGAGACACCCGCAGCCCTGCTCCACCATTTGTGACAGGGCAGAGACACTGAGAGGGGAGACAGAGAGGGAGACAGAAAGGGAGACACCCGCAGCCCTGCTCCACCGCTTGTGACAGGACAGAGACACTGAGAGGGGAGGGGACACAGAGAGGGAGACAGAAAGGGAGACACCCGCAGCCCTGCTCCACCGCTTGTGAAGTGTCCCTCCTGCAGGTGGGAAGCCGGGGGCTCAAACCTGGGTCCTTGCGCATGGTGATTCGTGTGTTCAACTGGTGTGCCATAGCCCAGCTCCACTAGAAGGGGGTTTCTCTAGACCTGGTGGGCAGTGGTCCTCAGCATAGCAATGACAAGAGTAGCACTTCTGGCCCTGTCTCTCTCATCACACACACACACACTCACGGTTCTGCAGGGGAGGCTTGGGGCAGACTGATGCATCAAAGATTGTTATCACCTGTCTGTAACAGGTGCCCTATGATGTCACGTCCACAACCTGACTCAGGCAGCGCTGGGAACTGAACCTGAGACTTGGTGGCTCAGGCATCTAAATCTTTCGCATAACCATCATGCTGTCTACCCAGCCCCTTCATTTTATAGATAAGAAAAGTGGGGGGGGGGTGTGGAGCGGTGACACACCCAGTTAAGTGCACATAGTACTAAGCACAGGGACACTCCCAAGGACCCAGGTTCAAGCCCCCGACCCCCACCTGCAGTAAATTTGCTTCATGAGCAGTGAAGCAGGTCTGTAGGTGTCTCTATTTTTCTCTCTCTCCCTCTCTGTTTTCCCCTCCTCTCTCAATTTATCTCTGTTCTAGCCAATAAAATGGATAAGTTGGCCACCAGGAGCCACCAGGAGTGGATTTGTAGTGCTGGCACTGAGCCCCAGTGATAACCTAGAGGCAAAGAAAGAGAGAGAGAGAGAGAGAGAGAGAGAAGGAGAGAGAAAGAAAGAAAGAAAGAAAGGGAGAAGAAGAAAGACAAGAGGCAAAACCACAAAGCAATTTGTCCAAGTTATCCAAGGACTGATCGCTGAGGCTCCTCAGACCAGCAGGAGCCCCCTCCCTGTGCAGCCCATCTGCCCCTGCACCCCTACGCCCAAGTCTAACTCTTCTCAAGAGAAATGAACTTATTTTAGTTCCTTCCTCACTGACCACAAAGACTCAGCTCTGTCCTCAGAAATATTTGGAAAGTTTTATTTAAATGTTTTGTGTTCCCTTTTAACCAACACCAAGAAGAGGGGAAAACTGCCATCCCAAACAGGGGAGTCACTTCAGAGAGGAGCTGGCATGTGCGTCCAGGGCTGGGAGTATGCACCGCCAGTCTCAGCCTGCTCTGCCCAGCTGTGCCACCCTGGGGCTGCACATTCGGCACCCAGAGTGGGCTCCCTGGGAGTCCCGGGCAGTCTGGAACAGATGGGTGAGCAATCACCCTCACCCTGCACAAGAGGACGGGAACATGGGGACACAGACATGGGGGTTGCAGAGGGAAGGAGAAGAGAATGGGAGGGTCAGATCTGGAATGTCCCATGGAAGCGCCAGGGCCTCTGGGTCTGGAGAAATATATTTGCTAGAAAAATAAGATGCTTTGAGAATTTCCTGCTGTCTATGTGCTCTGTGTGCCCAAGAGAACACACCCTATTGACCAGGAGGCAGTGAGGAGGGGTGACAGCTTGGGGCCAGGAACTGGCCGGCCCCGCACAGGGTCCAGAGCAAGGTGGGCAGTGGACTCTGGCTGCCCGGGCCCCTTCTGGCCTCCCCTCCCCGCCACTTGAGGTGTGGGCTGCCGAGTAGGCAGCGCCGGGAGGGGAGCCGGCCCTCTGTCAGGGGCTGGTGGGTGTCTGGGCTCTGGGCCCTCAGAACAGGATGCTGAGGGCCAGCAGGGCCAGCGGGGACAGCAGGGAGCCGGCCGGGGGGGCACCCGCAGAGCTGGCGGAGGCACAGTGGTCGCGGTTGGCCCCGATGCAGGCGGCGTAGGCCATCACATGGGGGATGTAGTTCTGCTCGTGCACGCCGTGCAGCAGGTGGGCCATGGGGCCCTTGGCAAAGACCGCCACGTCCTCCCCGCCGTGGGTCTCGTGGCGCAGGGGCACAGCCGACTGCGCCTGGTAGTTGTTGTGAGCTGTGGGCAGGGAGAAGCCACAGTGAGAGCCTGGTGAGGCCGGGCCGCAACACCTCTGCTTCAGAGCAGAGGAGACTCAGGCTCGGGGCCGGGAAGGGCTGTGTGCGCATAGTCTTAGGACTTGGGCCTGAACCAGTTCTGACACAGGCCTGCAGGGCACCCCAAAGAAGTCACCCTGGGAGCACCACTGCCATTGTGGCCCCAGGTCCCTAGGGCTGCTGGGGACATTATGAGCACTCAGCAAAATGGAATGGGATGAACAGAGTGGGAGGCACCTAGGTCGGAGTATCATGTAGCCAGTGGAATCACCTCCATGTTCCAGGCACCATGCTTGAGTCAGCAGACCCAGTTAATCTTTCAGACAAGTCCAGGAGGTAGAACCAGCGGCTGAACCCAGGTCTCCTGCATATCTCACACTGCTGAAACACCTCCCCGGCCCAATTTTTATTCCAATTTTTTTTTTGCCTCCAGGGTTATTGCTGGGGCTCTGTGCCTGCACCATGAATCCACTGCTCCTGGAGGCCATTGCCCCCTTTTTGTTTATCATTATTGTTCTTATTGTTGTTATTGATGTCATTGTTGTTGGATAGGACAGGGAGAAATGGAGAGAGGAGGGGAAGACAGAGAGGGCGAGAGAAAGACAGACACCTGCAGACCTGCTTCACTGCCTGTGAAGTGACTCCCTTGCAGGTGGGGAGCCGGGGGCTCGAACTGGGATCCTTACGCCAGTCCTTGTGCTTTGTGCCACCTGTGCTTAACCTGCTGTGCTACCGCCCCAGCCCCCTATTCTAATTTTTTTTAAAGATTTTCTTTTTATTTTATTATATTTATTTATTTTCCCTTTTGTTGCCCTTGTTTTTTATTGTTGTTGTAGTTATTGTTATTGATGTCGTCATTGTTGGATAGGACAGAGAAATCGAGAGAAGGGAAGACAGAGAGGGGGAGAGAAAGATAGACATCTGCAGACCTGATTCGCCGCCTGTGAAGCGACTCCCCTGCAGGTGGGGAGCCGGGGGCTCGAACCAAGATCCTTACGCCGGTCCTTGTGCTTTGTGCTGCCTGTGCTTAACCCGCTGCGCTACCACCTGACTCCTCCATTCTAATTTTTTTTAATCTGTTCATTTGAAAGAGACAGTCAGAAATAGAGAGGAAGGGGAAAACGAGAGAGAGAGAGAGAGAGAGAGAGAGAGACCTGCAGCCCTGCTTCACCACTTGTGAAGCTTTCCTCCTGCTGGTGGGGAGTGGGAGCTTAAACCCAAGTCCTTGATCACTGTGCACTCAACCAGGTGCACCACCACCTGGCCCCCCAATTTTTATCCTACGTTTCTGAAAGGCCAAAGCACTACCCCTCTCCTGCAGAGCTCCCTGGGAGCTGCTCGCACGACTCCCATGTGTGCTGGAGCCTGAGCCCAGAGTCTCGTGTCTGCGAGGCCCGGCCAGGGCCTCTGAGTCAGCTTCGTGCACCAGGGACTGAAGCTGAGGTTGGGGCAGCCGTGCAGCTGAGGCCACAGAGCTGACCTGCAGCAGGGCTTCTCATTCAGGCTGTTCTGTCTCAGGCTCTGGCTACTCTGAGGCTCCTGGCCCTGCCCACAAGCTTGTCTTCTGCTCCAGTGCCCACCACCAGGCTGCCCTGCCTCCTCCCGGCCCCGAGCCCAAGCAGCCTCACCGTAGTCCACCATGGAGACGTTCTCTCGTTCGCCATCCACCACCTTGTAGCCAGGCCCGTTGCCATACAGGATGGAAGTGAAGGGCTTCTTATCCGTGTCGCTCACCGTGGGGGCCAGACCTGCACGGGGAGGCCTCAGCTCAGGGTCTCGTTGGAGCACAGAAAGGACAGTGTCGGGGCCTAGCCCCTGGAGACCTTTTGATAGGCCCTGAGCCACCCCAGGAACCACTTTCCAAACCCCACTTCCAGCCAAATATCCTTCAGCTTTCATGATGCCCACATCCCTCCATCTGCTAGTCCACTGGTGGGTCCATCCATCCACCCATGCACCCATCCATCCATCTAGCCTCTCCTTATCCTGCTCACCATGCCATCCTCCCCTCCCCCTTTTACTGCCACCAGAGTTATAGTTGAGGCTCAGTGCCGGCACTACACATCCACCATTCCTGGTGGCCACCCCCTTTACTTAAATATATATTTTATTAGCCAGAACCAAGATAAATTGAGAGAGGAGAGGGAGAGCGTCAGAGAGACCCCTGCAGCCCTGCTCCACCACTCGTGAAGCTTCCCCCTGTAGGTGGGGAGCCAGGGCTTGAACCTGAGTCCTTGCGCACTATAATGTGTGCACTCAGTCAGGTGCGCCATGGTCCGGCCCAGCCCCTCCTGTCCACTCTCAGTCTCATATCCACCGTCCAGACAGTGACCCACCCATCGCACCCTCTCCTCACTCTGCCCCTCCACTGTGTCCCCCATCCGTGATTTCTCCTACCTGGTGACTAGCCACCTGCGCTATGCTGTGGGCTTGCTGGCTACCCCCTTCTCCCAGACAGGCCAGTTCCCAGTGCCCACCCTAAGGGTCACCCCTACCAAAGATGGAGTTGCCGCGGGGGGTGTAGCCACCAAAGGTGAAGACGTGGGAGTGGTCAGCAGTGACGACGGTCAGCGTGTCTTCCAGGGAGGTCATGGTGCCGGCCTGCCCGATGGCCTGGTCCATCTCCACGGCCTCATGCAGCGCCTGCTTGGCTTTGCCCTCATGGTGTCCATGGTCAATCCTGCCTCCTAGGGACGCCAAGGCCAGAGTGAGGGCAGTGCGGGAGGAACCCCACAGACACTGGACCACCCTCTGAGGGGAGCTGCCAAACCAGCCGCCTGGCCTCTGCCGCTCAGAGTGGGAGACCCACACAGGAGACAGAGTCAGAGCTGAAAGCAGACCCACTTGCGGGAAAGCTCACGCTCTTCACGATGCCCCACACGGCTCCTGGCAACACTGCTCCAGACACTGGCGGCCAGAGGAACCAGCCTGAGTGAGTGCCTGGTAGGTGCCAAGCATAGCTAGGTGGTGTCTGTCTTTTCTCCCTCCCTTTCTTTCTGATTTATTATTTTTTTAAAAAAATGTTTATTATGTTTATTAATTCAGTATAGACAGCCAGGAATTAAGAGGGAATGGGGAGATAGACAGGGGCACAGAGAGAGACACACACACACCTGCAGCCCTGCTCCCCAACTCATGAAGCTTTCGCCCTGCAGGTGAGGACCAGGGTCTCGAACCTGGGTCCCTGTGCACTACCACGTGTGCTCAAGCAGGTGCGCCACCATCCAGCCTCCACCCCTTCCTCCCTTCTTTTATCTTTCTCCCTTTCTCTCTCTTTCTTTCCTTTCTTTTTTTTAGACAGAGGCAGAGAGACTGAAAGACACCACAGCCCTGAAGCTTCCTTTGATGCCGTGGCAGCTGAACTCACACGTGGCCCTGCATGTGGCAAAGCAGCGCATCACCCCAGTGAGCTGTTTCTCGGCCCCGTAAGCTGATGTCCTCCCTCCTCCCCTCAGGCCTGGGCCTGCTGAAGCCTTGGCCTGTGGGCCTCCCCTGGGCAGTGTTCCTGGGCCGGGAGGCCTGCAGGTGAGCCTGCCTCTAAGGTCCCAGAGGGGCCGTGTGGGTGAGGTGAGGCCCCTGGTGTCAGTGAGGAGGATGCCGGCTGGGGGTGCTTCTGGCTCCGAGGCTCCTGACCAGCCTCCCCTCCCACGAGCTGAGGCCTGGCTGCCCTGACCCAGAGGCTGGCAGGGAGGGCCCTCCCTCCCTTTGTTGTGGTTCTGCTGTCCTGGCCTGGTGGGCCCTGGCCCTGTGCACAAAGAGGACAGCTCCCGGGGGTCCATGCTCACCACTGCGGGATGCTGGCTGGTCCCTGGTGTCAGAGGCCTGTGTGAGGCCAGGCTGAGACCGCCAGGCTCGACTGGGAACCCTGGGATTTGGCAAAGAAGCAGCGAAGCCAGGTGGCGGCCACCGGCCTCTGGAGAGTGTGTGTGTGGCTGTGTGTGTGAGTGTGCGAGTCTCTCTCTGTGAGTGTGTGTGGGGATCTCAGGGAACTTGCAAGACGATGGCTGTCAGAACTCTGGGAGAGTCCGGAAACTTGATCATTTCCACACGCTTCCTAGGTCACTGACACGGCTGCTGTGTGACCACAGCATGTAACGGCAATCATAGGGACACAGGATCTTCTCTCACTGAAGTTCCAGGACTTTGTGTCTCTGAATGCAGCAGAGGTTAGTGTCCTCCCACGAGACGGGCAGTCTGGGAGAAGCTGCACACCCAGCAGTGGCTGCAGCGGCTCAAGAAACCAAGCCCGACCCTCGTGCCTTCACCACAGCACTGGGGAAGCTGGGACTGGCGGGGTGTGAAAATCCATCTTTCTGCAGGTTTCCCCCCAGGCCAGGCCCAGGAAGGAGACCCCTCCCCTCCAAAGTGCTTCCTTGCCTGGTGATCCTGACGTGCTACCTGCATGCCCAGGGAAGCCTCAGTTTCAGACCCTCCTTCCTGAGCCCATAACCATCTTCCTAAGAACTGGGACTTTTTTTTTTCTTTAGAAAGCACCACACTTTGCCCTGACCTCAGGAGAGCTTTCTGGAGGCTCTTGCTGTCAGGCCTGGGGCCCCTACCTTCCACCAGCAGGAAGAAGCCTTTGGGGTTCTTGGCCAGGATCTTGATGGCCACCTCCACCATCTCAGAGAGGGACGGGTCCGTCACGTTGTTCCTGTTGAGCTCATACTGCATGTCCCCGGGCTCAAAGAGACCTAGGGGGCACAGAGCAGGGTGGTGGGAGCTGGAAGAGTCTCTCCCTCCCCGCAGAGCCGGTGTCTCAGGCCTCACCACTGGGCTGGGGAGGGAGGGAGGGAGCTGCTTTGGTTGCTGGGGCAGGAGTGAGCTCCTCTGGGTGCGGGAGGGAGGGAGCTCCTCTGGGTGCTGGGGCGGGAGGGAGGGAGCTCCTCTGGGTGCGGGGGCAGGAGGGAGGGAGCTCCTCTGGGTGCTGGGGCGGGAGGGAGGGAGCTCCTCTGGGTGCTGGGGCAGGAGGGAGTGAGCTCCTCTGGGTGCTGGGGAGGGAGGGAGGGAGCTCCTCTGGGTGCTGGGGCGGGAGGGAGGGAGCTCCTCTGGGTGCTGGGGCAGGAGGGAGGGAGCTCCTCTGGGTGCTGGGGAGGGAGGGAGGGAGCTCCTCTGGGTGCTGGGGCAGGAGGGAGGGAGCTCCTCTGGGTGCTGGGGCAGGAGGGAGGGAGCTCCTCTGGGTGCTGGGGCAGGAGGGAGCTCCTCTGGGTGCTGGGGAGGGAGGGAGGGAGCTTCTCTGGGTGCTGGGGCAGGAGGGAGGGAGCTCCTCTGGGTGCTGGGGCAGGAGGGAGCTCCTCTGGGTGCTGGGGCGGGAGGGAGTGAGCTCCTCTGGGTGCTGGGGCAGGAGGGAGGGAGCTCCTCTGGGTGCTGGGGCAGGAGGGAGCTCCTCTGGGTGCTGGGGAGGGAGGGAGGGAGCTTCTCTGGGTGCTGGGGCAGGAGGGAGGGAGCTCCTCTGGGTGCTGGGGAGGGAGGGAGGGAGCTCCTCTGGGTGCTGGGGCAGGAGGGAGGGAGCTCCTCTGGGTGCTGGGGCAGGAGGGAGTGAGCTCCTCTGGGTGCTGGGGCAGGAGGGAGGGAGCTCCTCTGGGTGCTGGGGCAGGAGGGAGCTCCTCTGGGTGCTGGGGAGGGAGGGAGGGAGCTTCTCTGGGTGCTGGGGCAGGCAGAAGGGAGCTCCTCTGGGTGCTGGGGAGGGAGAGAGCTCCTCTGGGCTCCCAGAGCCACACCTGCACCTTTGACAACATCACCTCCTTTCACTGCTGTGACCCTGCCACCACAAGGGGACCACCGTGTCCACACAGAGGGGACTGAGGCCTGGTGTTCAGCAATTTATTAGTACTATTTCAAGTTTTCTTTTCCACAGTTTTATTTATTTATTATTGGATATATAGAGAGAGCCACTGAGAGGGAAGGAGGAGGTAGAGAGAGAGAGAGAGAAAGGGGGCCGTGCGGTGGCGCACAGGGTCAAGCACACATAGTACTAAGCGCAAAGACCAGCACAAGGATCTGGATTTGAAACCTCACTCCCCACCTGCAGGGGGGACACTTCACAAGTGGTGAAGCAGGTCTGCAGGTGTCAATCTCTTTCTCTACCTCCCCTCTCAATTTCTCTCTGCTGCCAGGAGCAATGCCTTCATAATGCTGGCACCGAGCCCCAGTGATAACCCTGGAGGTAAGAAAGAGAGAGAGAGAGAGAGAAAAGGAACAAGACAGAGACTCCTACAGCCCTGCTTCACCACTTGCAAAGCTTTCCCCCTGCAGGTGGGACCAGGGGCTTGAACCCAGGTCCTTGCCCACTGTAATATGTGTGCTTAACCAGGTGCACCACTGCCTGGCCCCAATTTATTATTTTTTAAAGCCTTATTTATTAATGAGAGGAAACCAAAGGAGAGACAGAGAGAAAGAGAGAGAGAGAGAGAGAGGCAGAGCGTCACTGACATCGTGGGCGCCAGGGATGAAGCTCAGTACTTGTCTTCCTCACTCTGCCACCACAGCACCTTTCCAGCGTCCAGCTGCTTCTTTTCAGCTGCCCAGTGATCATGGCTCCCTGACACACAAGGACTCCACGTCCTTGTCTGTCTCCCCCACACTGGCCAGAACTTGCATATCCAGGAGGAAACAGAACCAAGGGGACACGTGCGTGAGGAGGCGAGGCCCCTGCCAACAGCCTGTCCCAACACACCAGCCCACAGGGAAGCCTCTCAAAAGCCCCAGCGAAGCCTTCAGGTGACTGGCTGCCACATTCCTGACCCAAAGAAACGGTGTGAGGTAGTAAGTGTCTGCTCCTGTTTCCAGACTGTGCAGTGGCCAGAGCTCACAAAAACATTGGCTCACTTCACCCACGTGACAGCCCCGAGGGAGGCTCTAGCTTACGCTCACTTCATTTCTCCTGCTTCACAGGAGAGGAAACCGAGGGGCAGAGACGAGAAACCACCTGTGCGAGGTTGCAGAGAGCAGATGGTACATGTGTGTTTGAACACAGAATCTCGACTTTAGGATCCATGAGGCCATGAGTACAGGGCTGGCAATTATCTACAGAACAGATTCTCATGCCTGAGACTGAAGTCAGAGCTGAGCAGTTGGTAATAAACAAATCTAAGATCCGTGAGTGGAACTGTCATTCTGCATGAGGACACACAGCCTGAGTGGGATACTGGGGGTGTTGGGTGAGCCTGACCAGCAGAGGGGGACAGAACTTGGCAGGCCTCCAGCTACCGTGTCTATGCTCACGCCAGGACATGGGGCAGTGCAGCTTGGGAGCTACTCACGAGTTTTCACCATCACGTGCTGGACACAGCAGCCAGGTGGGAGCAGGTCTGAGCTATAGCCCTGGACCCCTCGCCTATTCCCCGATGCTGGAGGCAACCTGGCTGGCTTTGCCTGGAGCCACAGGAGAGAGCTGGACAAGGTCCCCTGCCTCTGAGCCCCAGGAGGACTTTTTATTATTTATTTCTTTTTATACAGAACTGAGCAAAACTGAGAGAAGGGGAGATAGAGAGGGAGAGAGACAGAGAGATACCTGTAGCCCTGCCTCACCACTCACGAAGCTTCCCCTGCAGGCGGGGAGTGGGGCCTTGAATTTGGGTCCCTGTGCACTGTGACGTGTGCACTCTACCGGGTGTGCCGCCCGGCCCCAGCTCCAGTCAGTACCCAGCCATCTCAGGATGACTGCTCCAAGCAGCTGTGTGCACAGCGGGACACTTGCCATCTCCGAGCTCCAGCTCCCCCTGAACCCCGTGGGCTACTCACCCTGCACAGCCAGCAGATTCCAGGCCGAGGCTCTGAACCAGAACACCGTCCTAACCCCCTCCCGGGCCAGGCCAGCCTGCCGGGGCAAAGATCCCTTGCAAGGAGGGAAGCTGGGGCCACGCAGCCCAGCTCTCGGGAAACCTCGCTGGACGTCCGGCACCCCACCCTTCCACTTACCCAAGAGGTAGTCCACAGTGTAGGGGCTGAGGGCCAGGAGCTCGGTGCGGTTCCAGACGTAGTGGGAGTGCTAGGAGAAGGGCCTGTGTCAGCACAGCTGTGGGGACAGGAGGCCTGACCCCAGTTGCTCTCAGAGGCTGGGCCTCCTGCTTGTTTGCTCTAGCCATTTAGCAATCCCTCCCCAAGGACCAAACATCCCTGTCCTCATGGAATGACAGACAGACAGGCAGCTGCAATGCTGAAGGGTGAGAATTCTGCAAAATGAAGTGGGTGGTGGTGGTGGGGGGGAGCTCAAGCGCAGGATCAGGGGATCACCTGGTGGAGGTGATGCCCTAAGGGACCCTGTGGGCAAGTAGGAATCATCAGTCTGAGACCTGGGAGGCAGGGTTCCAAGCAGAAGGAGGAGTCCTGGGGAAAGGGAGGGAGGCACAGGCAGGTCCAAGGGGCCTGGAGTATCCACTAAGGGTCTGAGCTGTGTGTGTTGTGGGAGAGCCGGCGGGGACATGCTGCCCTAACTACCAGCTGACTCCGCTGAGACAGATGAGGAGATGCTGCTCCCCGGGAGATGGTCCCAGGCAGCAGAGAGGGAGCAGTGGGTCTCGGTTTTCAGGGGCTGCTGAGGAAGGAGGGTGGAGAGGCAGAGAGTAGCTCACCGAGGCTCCCGCAGCCAACCTCTGACTCAACCATGTGGCCCAGCACACAGTAAGACAGGACAAGTGTCCTGGCAGGTGACCCCGGCCCCTCCCCGCCGCCTGGCTCCCTCCAGCTCCTCCCTCACTGGCAGGAAGAAATCATATCTGCTATGGGCTGTTCATCTTAGGCCATGTGATCCCTCTGAGGGAAGAACTAAGGCTGGAGAGACAGCACAGTGGTTCTGCAAGACCCCTGCCCGAGGCTCTGAGGCCCCAGGTTCAGTGCCCAGCACCACCTGCTTCCTGGAGGCGGCTGTCCTGTGCTGTCTCACTTGATCACGACGCCAGCCCTGTGAGGCAGCACTGCTGCCATTTCACAGAGCAGGACGCCGAGCCCTGCACATGGCCTAGCTATTAGGTGGACAGTCGAGACTCCACTCCACAGGTGTGGCTGTGCAGGAGTGCACGGCCTATCTGGGATCCCACGTGACACCCTGTCCAGGTGGAGGTGTGAGTCCTCTCCACCTTTCTGGGGTTGAGAGGGGACCCCACACTAAACACCTACAAGGCCAGGCTCCATGGACAGACACAGAGGCTGACAGGGATGGTGTGTGGCCTGGAGCAGCAAGGGGCTCCAGCCTGCCTGTGCTGACTTCTCAAAGAAAGCGGGAAAGGATCAAAGCAGCCAGTGCCCCCACTCAGCCAGGGGCCATTCCACAGCCCCTACCCCACCACCACCCTTGGCCCAGCTCTACTCCACAAGGCCTCCCCAGGGGCCAGACTTGGAGGCCTCAGAAACCCAACCCCAGAGTGACATCAAAGCGGCTGCCAGGCTGCTCCCCGCTATCTTCAGAGCTGACCACAGATATATCCAGACCCCAGACTGCCCCAGCCCCAGTGGCCAGCAGCACAGGCTTACAGGGCCAGGGCATTTCCAGGGAGCCCAAGAGCCTTTCGAAGTGCTGCCCTCGGGTCAAGCCAGCTCACACTCAGACAATCACCTGACTGCAAGAGCTCCCCCAGCAGCCCCAGCAGACCTTCCAAGTCCTCCCTGTGATGTGCCCTCTGAGGCTCCCATGCCGGGCTAGTGGGGGGTGCATCTACCCCGTGTGTACTCCCTGGGTTAGAGACTCATCTACACCACATCCCATAGTAGCTCCAATGCCCCTCTGGTCTCCATGGCAATATGACTCTTGTAGTCCTCTGACCCTGCAGCCCTCTGACCCTGCATCCATCAGACCCTGCAGCCCTCTGACCTAGCAGCCCTCTGACCCAGCAGCCCTCTGACCCAGCAGCCCTGTGACCCAGCAGCCCTCTGACCCAGCAGCCCTGTGACCCTGCAGCCCTGTGACCCTGCAGCCCTCTGACCCAGCAGCCCTCTGACCCAGCAGCCCTCTGACCCTGCAGCTCTCTGACCCTGCAGCCCTCTGACCCAGCAGCCCTCTGACCCAGCAGCCCTCTGACCCTGCAGCCCTCTGACCCTGCAGCGCTCTGCCCCCCCAGCCCTCTACCCCCCCCCCACCCCGCCCTCTGCCCCTGCAGCACTCTGGCACCTTATGTCTTGGCTTGAAGCTCCTCCAAACGTCGATGAGGTTCAGGCTGTCCAGCCTTGTGCCCCTGGCCTTGTCATCCAGCTCATATTCCACGTCAGTGCTGTTTTTGGGGAACATGTACTTCCGGCCACCGCCCATGATCACCTGAAAGAGAACAGGTGTCACCCACAGCCCAGGCTCAGAGACTTGCTGAAGCCGGTGGACCTGGCTGGGAACTGGGCGCCCAGGTGAAATGAGCAATCCACAGGCAAAAGATGAAATAAGCAATCCACAGGCAAAAGATGAAATGAGCAACCCACAGGCAAAAGATGAAATGAGCAACCCACAGGCAAAAGGATGAGAGGCACTGCAGCTGGTGTACTCACTTAAGCATTCCAGGATCTGAGTGGCGGCTCTAGCCAGCCTGCTCTCACCTCTACTGCCTGCCCCGACAGACTAGCCAGCCTGCTCTCACCTCTACTCTCTGCACCTTGACAGACTAGCCAGCCTGCTCTCACCTCTACTGCCCGCACCATGACAGACTCTAGTCAGCCTGCTCTCACCTCTACTCTCTGCACCTTGACAGACTAGCCAGCCTGCTCTCACCTCTACTGCCCGCACCTTGACAGACTAGCCAGCCTGCTCTCACCTCTACTGCCTGCACCTTGACAGGCTCTAGCCAGCCTGCTCTCACCTCTACTCTCTGCACCTTGACAGACTAGCCAGCCTGCTCTCACCTCTACTGCCCGCACCATGACAGACTCTAGTCAGCCTGCTCTCACCTCTACTCTCTGCACCTTGACAGACTAGCCAGCCTGCTCTCACCTCTACTGCCCGCACCTTGACAGACTAGCCAGCCTGCTCTCACCTCTACTGACTGCACCTTGACAGACTAGCCAGCCTGCTCTCACCTCTACTCTCTGCACCTTGACAGACTAGCCAGCCTGCTCTCACCTCTACTCTCTGCACCTTGACAGACTAGCCAGCCTGCTCTCACCTCTACTGCCCGCACCTTGACAGGCTCTAGTCAGCCTGCTCTCACCTCTACCGCCTGCACCTTGACAGACTAGCCAGCCTGCTCTCACCTCTACTGCCTGCACCTTGACAGACTAGCCAGCCTGCTCTCACCTCTACTCTCTGCACCTTGACAGACTAGCCAGCCTGCTCTCACCTCTACTGCCTGCACCTTGACAGGCTCTAGCCAGCCTGCTCTCGCCTCTACTTTCCGCACCCTGACAGACTCTAGTCAGCCTGCTCTCACCTCTACTGCCTGCACCTTGACAGGCTCTAGCCAGTCTGCTCTCGCCTCTACTCTCCGCACCCTGACAGACTCTAGTCAGCCTGCTCTCACCTCTACTGCCTGCACCTTGACAGGCTCTAGCCAGCCTGCTCTCGCCTCTACTTTCCGCACCCTGACAGACTCTAGTCAGCCTGCTCTCACCTCTACTGCCTGCACCTTGACAGGCTCTAGCCAGCCTGCTCTCACCTCTACTCTCCGCACCCTGACAGACTTGCTGATCAGCTTGTGCTGACCCGGCTTGAAAACAGGTGACGGCTGGGTGCTGAGGCACAAGGCGGTGCAGGTCTGTTAGGACTGGCCTGTGACCCGCTGACATGAACTAAACGCTGCTCCCTGCCCTCCACGCGGCATCAGCCTTGTTCTCTGGTCACTTTTGTGCTGGAACACTAGAGAGCAATGCTATGGAACCATTCACAACACAGGGACCCTGGATGCCCAGGTCACTCAGTGGTTGTTTCTTCAGCCTGTCAAGTCCTGGGTCCAGCCCACACTACCTACCCAAGCCACGCTTCCGGAGTGGAGAGACAGAATCATGAGCTGATAGGGACCATGGGTTGGGGCTTCTGGTGACATGCGGTGCTACTGAGAACCCTGCTGCCTGTCTCTCCAGAAGTCTGCTGCACACTGCCCACCACCATAAAAATAAAATCAGTACAGCCACGTGGTACGGAACTATGCCCCTAGAATCTTAGGATCTTGTAGAACATTATTAGATCACTAATAAAGTACATGAAAATGATCTCTGCCGCTGGGAGGGTGTACACTGACTACACAAGCCTGAAGTTCTGAGTTTAACCCCCAGCACCGCATAGCTGAAGAGATGCTTGGGTTCTTTCTCAAATAAATAAATAAATAAATAAATAAATAAATAAATGCCAGATTCCTTCTCCACCAAGTTTCCTTTGTTTAAAAAACACAAACTGTGGGGAGCCGGCCAGTAGCGCAGCGGGTTAAGTACACGTGGTGCAAAGTGCAATGACTGGCGTAAGGATCCTGGTTCGAACCCCCGGCTCCCCACCTGCAGGTGGCAAAGCAGGTCTGCAGGTGGTGAAGCAGGTCTGCAGGTGTCTGTCTTTCTCTCCCCTCTCTGTCTGCCCCTCCCCTCTCCATTTCTCTCTGTCCTATCCAACAACAACGACGACATTAACAACAACAACAACAATAATAACTACAACAGTAAAACAACAATGGCAGCAAAAGGAAATAAACAAATACCTAAAATAAAAAACCAAACACAATCTGTGGAGTGCTTGCTGCAGCAAGCATGGAGGAGCTGAGAGCACTGTCTTGTTTAACTTCACACCAAGGTTCCAAGGGGCCTGTGTTGCAGCCGTGGGCTCAGTGAAGGCTGATGTGGTTTTCACTGGAGACTCAGACTAGCTGCAGGTCATGTCGGGAGGGCACAGAGCCCTTCAAAGTGAGACAGCAGAGGGTCTGGGGTCCTTGTCCAAATAAAGAAATGGGGGTGGGGTGGGGTGGGGGAACAGCTCAGTGGGCAGGTCTCCTGCCTTGCCATGTGTGTGACCCAGGCTGGAGCCCCAGTACAAGGAGAGCCCCAGTGGCACGGGGGGGGGGGGGGGTCATTGTCCTCCTCCTTTTCTTTCTCCTCCCTTCCCCACCCTCCTCTTCCTTCTACCTCTCCTCTCCCTCTCTTCCCTCTCTTCTTCTTCTTTCTCCCTTTCTCTCTCCCTCCCCCCTTTCTGAATGAAAAAGTCAGCCCCAAACAGTGAAATGGCACATGTGTGAGGTCCCAGGGGAGAAGGGCAGACAGACAGACAGACAGACAGACAGACAGACAGACACAGTGGTAACAGTCACAGGATTTCCTCTCCTTGGTGCTACACAGCCAGTAAATGGCAGTCAGGACTGGACCCATAGCTTCTCTAATCCCAACACCAGAGCTTCCCTGCACCTACAGAGCTGAGGACAGGGACTCCAAGAGCCTCCTCTCCCACAGCAAGCTCAGGACACCCGCAGGCAAGAGGCCGCCAGGGAGGTCCCAGGGCAGCCCAGCTGCGAGCCTGGCAAATGGCTCTGTGCAGCTCCCGTCGAGCTAATTTTACCCACTGCGGCTGCACTAGTGGGTGGATGGACGCGGGGCTGTTTGTTTTCCTTGGGAGTCCATGTTTGAAGTCCTGACTATTTTTAAAATGAGGGCCAAGAGCATAACAGCCACCGCCTGCGGTGACCACCACACCGGTGTCCTCCTGTCACTGCAGGCGTCAGCCCAGGCCACCGCCCTGGCTGGCACCTGAAATGAACATAGTCCAGCTGTGGCCAGCCTGGGACCCACCATGCCCAGGCCCCTTCTCTGGGGCTGGTTTCTGTGGGTGGAGAGAGGACCCGGGGCCAGGCCAGAGGTCGGGTGGAAAAGGCCAGACTGCATGCAGTAGGAGGCAGGGGAGGCCATGGGTTTGAGTCCTGACTTTACTGCGGACTGGCCCAGGGTCTCACTTGCCCTCTCTGAGCCTCTGCTTTCATAGCTGTACAGAGGGGCCCACCCCTCGCAGGACCCCCAGGAGCAACGGCAGCAACACTGTAGTCTCAGCACCCAGAGGTGCTGTCCATGGGCGGCAGTGCTAAGTGGCAGAAGGAAGAGACGCGGTCTTCCCACAGAGCTCAGCTCCAGGCGGGGCCTCGGGGGCTGGGCAGGGCCCCCCACATGGTTCCCACAGACTCTGACCCCTGGCATTTGCAGAGTGGAGAGGAAGCCCCCAGTCTTCCTGCGGGAGCCCCATCATCCCAGCCCCAACAGGGCTTCACAGGGCTCATTAAGCTCCAGTGACAGACTGGCTGTCGGCTTTGGGGTTTGGGTTTGGGTCGCTCTTTCTTTTCTCTCCTCCCTCTCTCTTTTTTAAGGGCAAGATACTTCTTCCCAGGGTGGATACCAGGACTTTTGTTTCATGCGCAGAGGCTGGGGCTGAGAGAGAGAGAGGGAGAACAAGAGAGGAATGCAGAGGCATCCACAAGCCTGCCCCTCCTCACTCACTCCCCACATCATTCTCTCAGTCCACCCACTCAAGCCCCCCCACCTACCCCACCCTGCCTGAAGAATCTCTCTTCTACTGGCTTTGCCCCTAAGCTCCTACTCCCAAGATCCCTCCCCCCCCCCAGGCTGTTCTGGCAAATCTCCCTGAGAAGCAGGCCCATAATTACACCCTGTGCCTGTACAACAAATGATCTCACATCCATGACTTCATCCTGGACTCCAGCAGCCTGAGTGGATGTGTCTGGGGGGGGGTCTCTCTTTTGGTGACACAGGTGGGGAAACTGAGGCTCAGAGAGGGAAGTGACAGGCCCCAAGGTTTGTGTCTGGTGGAACTGGAGTGAGGATGAGAGTGGGGTGTGGGCTCACCAAGAGAGGCTGATGGGGCTGTCGGGCCTGAGAGGAGTGCCTGGTCCGTTGCCAGGTGGGGATCTGCAGAGTTGGGACCTTGTGGAAGGGACCCATGGGGTCCATGGGGGCCAGAACCACTCAGTGACAGGAAGAAGACTGTATAGAGGCTGGGGACTGGGGGTGGTGTCTGACACAGTAGGAGTGAGACAGGGGCTGGGCAGTGGTGCAGCCAGTTAAACACACATAGGATGAAGCACAAGGATCTGAATTTATCCCTCAGCTCCCCACCTGCGGGGGAGGAAGCTTCATGAGTGGTGAAACTAGTTGGCAGGTATCTCTCTTCTCTCTCCCTCGCTATCTCCCCCTCCCCTCTTCTCTCAATTTCTCTCTGTCCTATCTAATAAAATAGAAAAAAAAGGAGGGGCTGGGTGGTGGCGCAGCGGGTTAAGTGCATGTGGTGCAAAGTGCAAGGACTGGCATAAGAATCCTGGTTTGAGCCCCCGGCTCCCCACCCGCAGGGGGAGTCACTTCACAGGCGGTGAAGCAGGTCTGCAGGTGTCTATCTCCCCCTCTCTCCATTTCTCTCTGTCCTATCAAACAACAATGACAACAATAACAACAATAACAACAACAATGATAAACAACAAGGGCAAAAACAGTCTCCAGAAGCAGTGGATTCATGGTGCAGGCACCGAGTTCCAGCAATAACCCTGGAGGTAAAAAAAGAAGAAAGAAAGACAGACAGACAGACAGAAAGAAAGAAAGAAAGAAAGAAAGAAAGAAAGAAAGAAAGAAAGAAAGGGCGGGCCTCCAAGAGCAGTGGATTTGCAGTGCTGGCACTGAGCCCCAGTGATATCCCTGGAGGCAAAAAAAAAAAAAAAAAAAGAAAGAAAGAAACAGAGTGGGGCTAAGTGGGACCTAGAGGCTTGCTCTGAGCGTCACCGGGTCCTTTCTAGGCCCAGGGGCTCGGGCTTTCTGTAGCTCTGGCAGCTGGTTCAGAGACCCCCAGAGGCACGAGTCACAGACCGTCCCGTAAGCGCAGAGAGCGGGGACCCGCTGAGCACTCGGCGGGTGATGCCTGGCCACACGTGCACCTGGAGACAGGAAGCCCCTTGGGAAGTGGAAGCCTGTGTTTCCAGGCACCGTCCACACATGCTGCCACTTTCTCAACACTCACTAGGGCCCAGGGCCTGTTAGGTGCTGGAGGAGACGCTGTGTCCAGCCTGTGGTGGCTTGCAGGTGAGGGGCGTCTCACAGAGCGGTTGTGAAAGGATAAACAGTGAAGCCAGGGTCACACTAAAGGAGAAGGGCAAGGACTCGAACCCGCATTGGACAGGAGAGATTGCAGTGACCACCGTGCACACGACCGTCTCTGGATCCGGGCACGGACTTCTGGGCAAACGGGAACATGCAGGGCAGGACTGGCCCCGGTGGCCATGCGTCACCCCAGCCTCCTTGTGTTGGGGTGGGGAGGCAGGTGAGGACCCCAGGTCCTAACTGACAGCTTAACCCTGGGCGCCCACACAGGGTTTAACCCTTCAGCCTCACCACGGGGAAGCCCTGCAAGGCCTCCTGCTCCACCACAAATCCCCTAATGGCTCTCCTAGCGGTGTGGGGAGCTAGGCGGTGTCTTATCAGGTACCAGCCCAGGCCGGAGCCCTCAGACCCCAGAGCCCTCTCACCAGCCTTCATCTGTCCATCTATCTGTCCACCTGGCTTCTCGGGGGCCTCCATGCCCTAGGGCCCCTCTCCCCAGCCTGTGTCTGTCCACCTGGCTTCTCGGGGGCCCTCAGGCCTGACCCCTCTCCTCAGCCTGTGTCTGTCCACCTGGCTTCTTGGGGGCTCTCAGGCCTGGACCCTCTCCCCAGCCTGCTGTCCACCTGGCTTCTCGGGGGCCCTCAGGCCTGACCCCTCTCCCCAGCCTGTGTCTGTCCACCTGGCTTCTCGGAGGCCCTCAGGCCTGACCCCTCTCCTCAGCCTGTGTCTGTCCACCTGGCTTCTCGGAGGCCCTCAGGCCTGACCCCTCTCCTCAGCCTGTATCTGTCCACCTGGCTTCTCGGGGGCCCTCAGGCCTGACCCCTCTCCTCAGCCTGTGTCTGTCCACCTGGCTTCTCGGGGACCCTCAGGCCTGACCCCTCTCCCCAGCCTGTGTCTGTCCACCTGGCTTCTCGGGGGCCCTCAGGCCTGACCCCTCTCCCCAGCCTGTGTCTGTCCACCTGGCTTCTCGGAGGCCCTCAGGCCTGACCCCTCTCCCCAACCTGTGTCTGTCCACCTGGCTTCTCGGAGGCCCTCAGGCCTGACCCCTCTCCCCAGCCTGTGTCTGTCCACCTGGCTTCTCGGGGGCCCTCAGGCCTGACCCCTCTCCTCAGCCTGTGTCTGTCCACCTGGCTTCTCGGAGGCCCTCAGGCCTGACCCCTCTCCCCAGCCTGTGTCTGTCCACCTGGCTTCTCGGGGGCCCTCAGGCCTGATCCCTCTCCTCAGCCTGTGTCTGTCCACCTGGCTTCTCGGGGGCCCTCAGGCCTGGACCCTCTCCCCAGCCTGCTGTCCACCTGGCTGTGGCCCTGCACCCACCTCGATGTCCTTGATATTGTGCATGAGCTGGTAGGCAATGTCCTTACAACCCTGGCTCAGGGCCTCTGGGGGCATCTCGTTGTCTGAGTACCAGTCTCGGTTGGCAGAGTGGGCATAGGCGGCACTGGGGGTGGCGTGGTTCACCCGCGTGGTGGTCACGATGCCCACAGATTTCCCTGGGTTGGGAGAGAAGGGGTTGGCTTCATCCAGGGTGGGCATCCCAGTATCCCCCCTTCCCTCTCCCACCAGCTCCACACATTGCCTGGGCCTCCTCCTATGTTGGGGCTGGTGGCCTCCAGTCTGTCACCCTCTGGGCCAGGTACCTGGCTTGGAGCCCTTCCCCCTTCCAGAAGCCAGGAGAACCCCACTCCCGCAGGAGCCCCTCCTCAGGATCTCTGGGTGCCCACCAGTTCATACCCTGACCCCCAAAGCTCCTAGGGGCATGGGCCAGGGTCTCCCAGTTCCCAGGAGGAAATGAAGAGCAGACTGGCACTGAGCTCACGCAGGCTGGCGCCGGGAGAGGCCCACCCCCCTCTCCCCACGGTGCAGCCCAGGAGGCTGAAGCCCCCACAGGCCCGGTTCCTGCCACCACCCCACTCGCCTGCATCCTTGGCCCAGCGCAGAATGGAGGTGACCTCGTTCCCCCGCGTGGTGTTGCACTGGGAGCGCTGGGTGGCCGCGCTCACCCCCACGGTGCCCTCGTTGGCCTTGACCCCACACAGGTAGGCTGTGGCCGTGCCTGCGCTGTCGGGGACCTGGGCGTTGGTGTTGTACGTCTGTGGGAGGGAGGGAGGGAGGAGGGTCAGGCTGCGGCAGGTCTGCCGCCCCACCCCCACGCACACCCCAGGTCTGCACTGGAGCCTTGAGGCCGCTGCGGTTCCCTGGCTGCCTGCTTCCTGCCCCACTGGCTGTGACTTTCCAACATGTGGAAGTGAGTGTGGTGAGATGTGATGCCAGGTAAGCAGCTGAGGGAGGTGCTGGAGACGGGAGAGGGAGGGAGGGAGGGAGGAGGGCCTTACAGGGGCTGAAAGAAGGGTACAGGATTTAGAACTGGGACATGGGAATACGAAGCTGGCACCCAATTCTCTGCCAAGTGTCCTCTTCCCTCTCTCTCCCTCCACCTCTCCCTCTCTCCCTCTCTCTCACACACACAGTTGGACCTCTGATAGGACTTTGAAGCCACCCACCTGTCTCCCTGCCCACCTCCGTGAGCTAATGAAGCAGCCTCCTTAGTGCCTGGAGGGCACAGAGAACGTTCCGGTGAGCCCAGGCCTGACTTAGCCTCTAGCAGACAGAACACCACTAGCTTCAACTAGAGCCCAACAGTGCTGGGGCAGGCAGGTGGTGTCCGTGGCCCTGGACTCCATGCCTCAGGAGAGGAAGCAGCTTCCTCAAGCCGGCACAGCAGAGGGGCAGACGCATCATTGGTGCGGGGCACCTACCAGCACTTTAGCGTCCCCCCCGTGCGGCGTGCAGGCTGAGGAGTGGCTCAGCAGGACACGGGGCAGGGGGAGGGACAGTGACCAGGACACCTCGAGTGTCGGCTTGCTCCTCAGCGCGGGTGACTCTCAGACAGGCAGGCACACAGGGCTCGGGAGAGCTGAGGCCACTGCGCCTGTGCCCCTCTCTACCTAGCATTTACGATGTTCCAGTAGGGAGTGTGCGTGAGTCACCAGGGATGCTGTCAGGGCTTGGTGCCTGCCTGCACAATGAATCCACTGCTCCTGGGGCCTTTGTATTTTTCTGACAGAGACAGAGAGAAAGAGGGAGGAAGTGAAAGGGAGAGAGACAGAGACACCTGCAGCCCTGCTTCACCCATCATGAAGTTTCCCCCTGTGGGTGAGGACCATGGCCTTGAATCCAGTCCCTCCAGCGTGGCGAGCTGCGCACTCTGCCAGGTGCAGCAAGCACCCTGCTCCGTCCACCCCAAGAGTCGCACGCCAGTTGAGCTAAAGCATTAAGATGAGGTCCGGGGAAGTGGCTGCCGCGTTCCGTGCCTCCTGCCCCCGTCCTCTCCTGAGGTGGGCGGAGTGCTGGAGGGCAGGCCAGCGCTCACCTTGGAGAGAGCCACGTGGGGGAACTCGTCCATCTCCAGCTTGGTCTCCTCCCCGGGGTTGTTGTGGAGCTGACCCTTGAGGATGCGGGCGGCCGTCACCGTGGACACGCCCATCCCTGTGGTGTGGGGCAGGAGGAGCTCAGTCTCCCGGGTTCCCTGTCTCTCCACCAGGCAGTCTGTCTGAACACCCAGGGCTCCCTGCTTGGGTGCCAAGGCACAATGGGTAACGGACCCCAGAACCCACCTCTGGAAACATGCCCAGAACGCCTCCCGCACCTCCGCTCACCCCCAGCTGCGCCTCTATCCTTCCCGCCCCGCCCCGAGGCCCTAGGCCCCATCATCACCGTCTCCCAGGAACATGATGATGTTCTTAGCCACGTTGGTGTTGAGCTTCTGAAGCTTCAGGGCATTTCTCAGGGTCTGTTGAGCCTGGTCTCTCCAGTACTTGGGGTCCTTCTCTTTCTCTGTGCAGAGACGGAGGCAACATGAATTGGCAGGGCAGGAGTGGCTCCCCACCCCAGACTTCAGACTCCCCATGGTTCACAGTGGAGTGCCGGGACCAGGGAGTGGTGGCTGCCTGTCTCAGGTGAGCTTCCTGAGGAGTGTAACATACATCCACGGGTCCTGGGTCTTGTTCACGTCTCCGACTTTAGAGACCGTGGCACAGAGACACCAAGTGACTGGCACAAGACTGCAGAGTACAGGCACCCACTGGCAGCCGGCCCTCTACTGGGCTCTACTCCAAAGCCTTCCATCTTCCCCCACTAGTCGAGGCATTCTGCTGCAGCAGCAAATGAATCTGCTGGCACCATCAGGGGGGTAATGTTTAACTGCTCAAGAGAACGGACTCGCCACTCTTCCCAGCCCCTGGATGTTCCCGCAATCGTCAGCTCTGCCCAGCTTACTCATTAAGCAGGAGCCTGGCATAGCCGGTGCTAACAGCAAGCCGTCCTCACCAGCAGACTTAAGAGTGGCCAACTTCATGCCTGTTTGTCTGATGATTCAGCTGAGGGGACATTCTGTGTCCCTGATCTCAAGATAAGGAGCCAGCAGTGCCCTTGCCCGTTCTCTCTCTCTCTCTCTGGGTCCACAGGTGCCTGCCTGGCCACCAACCCTCAGTAGAGAGACTCAGCTTTGGTGCTGACAGGCCTCAGCTGAAGGGGCAGCTGTGCCAGTGACCAGCTGTTCAGACTGGACACCTCTGCAGCCCCCACTTCCAGAAGAAAGAGCGATTGTGTGTGTGTGTGGCGGGGGAGGGTCCCAGGGTGAAGATGGGGGGCTAAAGGATTAGAAAGGGGTTGATGTAAGCGGAGGTGTTTGGGGAGGATGGTGGCACAGAGGTGTGTCCACACTACTT
This sequence comes from Erinaceus europaeus, assembly GCF_950295315.1. NCBI lineage: Eukaryota > Metazoa > Chordata > Mammalia > Eulipotyphla > Erinaceidae > Erinaceus > Erinaceus europaeus. The sequence continues at coordinate 120,079,429 of NC_080172.1, read as the reverse complement.
CCCTCCATACCTTCCCATTGCCACCCACATGAACAGGGACGTGACCACAGTGACTCTGAAAACCGGCAGCCTGGAGGCTGCTGGGAGGTGAAGGCGGTGGTGGTGTGCGTGAGGCACTTGGCACTTGCCTAGAACGTGCGTGTGTGCCCGTGTGAGGTGCCCATGTGAGGTGAGCTGTGCTCAACATGCGTACCTGTCCCGGGACACAGTCAGAAATGGGTCTGAGCTGTAACTGAAGAGGAGAAACCCACCTGTCAAAAGACATTCTCGTAGGGACCGGGCGGTGGCACACCTAGTTGTGCACACACGTCACCATGCAAAGGGACTGGGTTTGAGCCCCTCCGCCTCCCATCTGCAATGGATAAGCTTCACAAGCAGTAAAGCAGGTCTGTAGGTGTCCATCTTTCATTCTCTCTGCCTTCCTCCCCCTCTCAGTTTCTCTCTGTCCTACCTAATAAAATCAAAGAAAACAAAATAAAGTGAAGGAGAGGGAAGAGAGGAAATGAGAAAATGGCTGCCGGGAGCAGTGGATTTGTAGTGGTTGCATGGGCCTCAGCAGTGACCCTGGTGTGAGTGTATGTTCTCCTGAAGTAATGCTGAAGTCTGTCTGACACTGTCTGTCCCACACCACTGCTACAGTGGGCCTTAGGAGGAACTGTCCTCTCCACTGGGCAGGCAGAGAAGCCACAGCTCAGGAGAGCAAGGGGGCATTTCTGGCCACTGAACAGACTGAGCTGACGAGGGCTCTGTCTCTGACTCAACGCTGAAATGAAAAACAAAGCACATAGTCTGAAAAAGGCAGAGCTCGAGAGAGAGAGAGCAGACACAGGCTGAGGGGACATGTCCTCGTGGGCACATCTCGCCTCAGAGCTATGGGAGGAGTGGGGACACAAAGCCAGTCTTGAGAAGTGTAGACTCCAGACCTGAGCCAGGTCTAAGCAGGGGTCAGAGTCAAGTGTAGGAACCGCAGACTGAGGGATTAACACGAGAACTATCTCCCTGAAGCAGCAGACACAGTGCTGCACTGTAGAAACACTCCCATGAGGCCTAGCTAACAAACAAGTCCTGTCTAAGGCCAGTTCCGAAGCAGGTATTAAAAGCATAAGGAAATGTACCGCCACCAGGGAAAGTTACACAGACAGAAATGAACAGGAGGTACAGTGTCCCGAGACCTGGAGGGACATCAGCAGAAAAGAGGGAGCAGAAACCCTATGGAACAGGCGCGGGGGAAGAGTGTCAAGGGGCCAGGCGGTGGCACACCTGGCTGAGTGCACACATGACCATGTGCAAGGAGCCAGGTTACCTGCCCCCCCGCAAGGGGAAGTTTCACAAGTGGTGAAGCAGTGCTGCAAGTGCCTCTCTCTCTCCCTATCTCTTCCTTCCTTCTTGACTTCTTCGTCCCTATAAAAAGTAAATTAATGAAATTTTTTAAAATAGCAACACAGCTGGAGTTTCCTGCTCTGAACATATTTCTGACTAGTAAGAACTCTGGATGATTCTGACTCTGAATCAGATGCCATCCCCCCAACACCAGGCTTCCCCACCCTCTACCTGTGCCCTGTCTTACCTGGTACTAAGGAGTGGGTAAGACAGGTGCCAATGGCCAGCACCAAGAAAGGTGAGATCATGGTTTGTTCCAGGACCTGCTTCCTCTCTGGAGTCCAGAGGTATGACCGGCGTGAATGGGAGGAGATGGGCTGGCAGCTGCTAATTAATGTTAACTGATGTTCCAATCCTAAAAATTAAAAAGAAAGTACATGTGGGTCACAGTTCCAAAGTTCCTGGGTCCCCTCCCTGCTTCATTCGATACATAGTTATTGTGCACTTATCACAGACCAGGCCGGGAGTAAGCACAGGGATGCAAAATCTGGAGACTATTCGTTGAGGAGGCTTGATGACAAACGGTTGTGTAAGTGAGCTTCACGTTGCCAAGTAGTTCCTTCCCACTTCTCAAGTGAAGTCTCATTTCCGGGCCCCTGAAGCAGGGCGCCCAAGCTCATCTTCTAAGTGCAGGGTCCCCAGCACCTGCTCCAACACACACACACTTCACTTCCAACCAACCCCAGGGCTGAGACTCTGGCTGCTGGCTCTGGCTGCTGGCTGTGGGCTCCACATGAAGAAACGGTGCTCTAGAATTCAGTGGTTACACTAAACAGAACCTCCCCTTCCTCCTAGGTCTCCTCCAAGACAGTTCTATACAAGACAATCTCTTTCCCAGTTTGTCACCTACAGAGAGAGATGTAAGAAAGGCAGGAATGTCCTGAAGCCTCCCCTCCCCAGAGCCCTGCCCCACTAGGGACAGACAGACACAGGCTGGGGGTGTGGACCCACCTGCCAACACCCATGTCCAGTGGAGAAGCAATGACAGAAGCCAGAACTCCCACCTGCTGCTCCCCATAAAGAATATGGGTCCAGACTCCCAGAGGGATTGCCAGGCCTTGTTCAGGGCACCATTTGCTGGACTAGCTTCGTGACCAGGGACTCATGGCTGAGCTGGGAAGCAGTATCTCATTTATTAATCAGATACATCGCCTTTTATGCATCTCTTCACAGGAAGTGACAAGGGAAAGGAAATGACTAGGAGAGGGGGTGAGCAAAAAAAAAAAGAGTGCGAACAGAACATAGAAAGCTTCCATCTAACCAGTGGGGATGAAACCAATACCCTGCAGGCAGTGCGGGACCCAGGCAAAACAGTGATGATGTAAATAGACCACAGCCTCAAGCAATGTAACACAAGGGGTCTTAGAAGCAGAATTTAGAAGCATACCAACAAGGGATAAAGAATAAAGACGCTTCCAATGGAGGGGATGGGACAGAGAACTCTGGTGGTGGGAACTGTGTGGAATTGTACACCTGTGATCTTACAGTCTTGTTCATCATTATGAAATCAGCAATAAAAATTAAAAAAGAAAGGCAGGAGTGACGTCTAAGGAAAGATTGTCTGGGAAGAGTGACATTTCTGGGCAGCCGCATCACAGACAGTTTCAGCTGCCTTTCCAGTCTTTCCCATTTCCCAAATTTTACTCTGTGTTGAGATGCTACTTTTATAATAGTAAAAAAACAAACAAACAAAACCATTTAAACACACACACAGTAACTGGTTTTCTCTGAGGAGTAAGAGTTGAATGATTATTTCCTCTCTTGTTTATTTATTTTCTTAATTTTCCAAACTGCCTAAAACGAGCTTGTATAAATGGCATAAGAATATTTTTAAATTGTGGTCAACTGTTAGAATCAAAAGGCAACTCTTGTTGAGAAACGTTGGAGCAGTCCGCTGGCAGCTGAGCGGCACCAGCCTCTGTCTGTGTGTGACAAATGCGCCTGGAGACGCTGTAGCTCAGCTGCCGTCTCACTGGGGCCATTATCCCACCAGCACCAGAATAAGGCGATGGTTCCAGTGAGAATGGGAAGCAGCAGTGGCGCACAACACTCTACACTGAGGCGGTGACAGTTAAGGGGCCATACCACCAGGCGCCGGACATACTCAGTGACATACTCAGACCACACATGCCACAATGCCAAGGGTTCAAACCCCTGGTCCCCATGGAGGGGGGGAGGAGCTTCCAAAGTGGTGAGGCAATGCTACAGGTATTTCTCTTTCTCCCTCTCTCTCCCTCTCATACCAAATCCTCTGTTTCATTCAATAATTACATATAATGGTAAAAAATAGAAATAAAAAGAAACCACTACCCCCAGAAAAAGGGGTCTAGATGCAAGCCTGAAATGTGTTCCAGTGACCGGAAGCATGGCCACCACAGACAGTCTGCTCTGCAAAGCACACTGCTCAACAGACATCCCACCCAAGGGCGTTCATTCGTTCCCTTCTGCACTCACCTGGCTTCCTAACCTGTGGAGGTGCTGGGGCAGTGGAGGAGAGACAGAGCTGCCACTTATCTCTGAGCACTGGAATTTCAGATGAGTTCTTTTTTTTTAACTCAACCTAAAATTTCAAATACTTTAAAAGTAAATCCTGGGGCCGGGTGGTGGCGCACCTGGTTGAGCACACACATCACAGGGCACAAGGTTCAGCCCCCGGTCCCCACCTGCAGGGGGAAAGCTTTACGAGTGGTGAAGCAGGGCTGCAGGCGTCTCTCTGTCTCTCTCCCTCTATATCTCCCCTCCTCAATTTCTGGCTGTCTCTATCCAATAAATAAATAAAGGTAATAAAAAATTAAAAAAAGAAAATGCCACTTTAAAAAAGGTAAATCTTAGTATCAGAAAAAAGTTATTAAACTGATATAAAATATACATAGAGATATTATTAGAAATTATTTAAAAACTGAGGTCACCTTTTCCAGGAAGGCTTCCAGGATGGCCATTTATCCAAATATATTGCCTCTCGTCTTCATGTCACTTAAATCACTGTATCTCCTCATTCTGAAAGCGACTTTTCCTGACCTGTCTTACTCATCACACCGGGAGCTTCTGAGAGGAAGGACTTTGACTTGTTTATCTGTAGTTCCCTGCTTGGCAGAGTCAGTATTTACATCAGTTGAAAGCATTCTAAGGGTGAGAGGCAAGGGGCAAGGGGAAAGCCATCCTTGTAAATCCTTCCTTTAGGGCCCGGGTGGGGTGCATCTGGTTGAGTGCACACATTTCAGTGCACAAGATCCCGGGTTCAAGTCCCTAGTCCCCACCTGCAGGGGAAGCTTCACAAGTGGTGAAGCAGGGCTGCAGGCATCTCTCTCTGTCTCTTTCGCTATCTCCCCTAACCCTCTCAATTTCTCTCTGTCTCTATCCAATAATAAATAAATAAAATTTACAAAAAATCCTTCCCTTGTATTTAAAGTCCAAAAACTGAGAAGAATGTTCACTGTTGGTGGAGTATAGACTGGTACAACCACTTTGAAGACAGGCGGCACCTTCCAGAGTGGAGTGCTGTGCACATGCCCTTTGACCTATTCATTTCCACCAAAAATGTGCACATGTTCACCAAAACACACGTACAAGAGTATTTACATCAACCCTGCTCAGAATGGTCTCAAAACTCTGTCCATTTACAACAAGATGAATAAATACTTTGTGAGGGTTCATAGGCCAGGCATTGACACAGCAGTGGGAATGTCTCACTCCTGACCTCTTTAGTGGAAGAGGGGGACTTGCACAGATTCCTGTCATCATTACTATCACCATCATCATTTTAGATAGAGACAGAAGCAGAAAGGCAGAGAGAGGCAGAGAGAGGCAGAGAGAGAGAGAGAGAGAGAGAGAGAGAGAGAGGCAGGCTGCAGCACCAAAGCCTCCTTTAGTGTGGTGGGGGCTGCTCTCAAACCTGGGTCATGCACACAGAACACAGCACAGTATCTACTCACTGTCACCAGCCCTCAGGTTTCCATTATAGACAAAAACAAAACAAGGTTGTGAAAGCATTAAGTTGCCCAAGACAACACAGCAGAAACTTGCCCAATCAAAGTTTACCGCTGATGGTCCTAAGACTGCTACTTCTGTTCCTCAACTATGAAATGAAGGTTCTAAAGATTAATACATATAAATTTATATCACTCCTGCCACAATCAGAATACACAATGGTTCTACCACTTCCCTTCCTCCAAAAAATTATCATGTGTTGCTATTTTTTTTTCCTATCACAGAAGCCTCTCCCCCCAGTCCAAACTCTGGTTTCCATCACTGTAGTTTTGACTGGTCTTTTATCATATCTGTAGCTAATCTGGAAAGGCCATGCATATTTGCAAGACCCAGTCTGGTTATGAATGCAATGTCTTTCCATGCATCTAGTTCTTTGTAGGCTTTATGTTAGCTAAATTTGTATTCGTGGTCATCATTGATGTGAGATACTGTAACATTGTAAGTTTAAATAGTTCACTGCTGATATATAGAAATATAACTGACTTTTAAAAATATTTTTTTATTTTAATGAGGGAAAGACCTTGAGAGGAGAGAGAGACCAGAGCACTGCTCAGCTCTGGCTTATGGTGGTGCTGGGGATTGAATCTGGGACCTAGGAGCCTCAGGCATGAAATAACTTGAACGTCTCAGAGACGTTTAAAGCCTTGATAGAATAAGAAAAGCAAAAGAGGGAGTGGGGCGGTAGCGCAGCGGGTTAAGCACACGTGGCGCAAAGTGCGGGGACCTGTGTAAGCATCCCGGTTCGTGCTCCTGGCTCCCCACCTGCAGGGAGTCGCTTCACAGGCGGTGAAGCAGGTCTGCAGGTGTCTGTCTTTCTCTCCACCTCTGCCTTCCCCTCCTCTCTCCATTTCTCTCTGTCCTATCCAACAACAACAACAATAATAATAACCACAACAATGGTAAAACAACCAGGGTAACAAAAGGGAACAAATGGACTCTAGGAGCGGTAGATTTGTAGTGCAGGCACCGAGCCCCAGCAATAACCCTGGAGGCAAAATAATAATAAACAAGTAAATAAAAAGAAAAGCAAAAGAACAGACAAGTATTTGACAATAGCCCTTATACCCTTGCAGTTCCCCTCCTGGAGACAGATCCTAAGGAACCAAACACACCCGTCCAAAAAGATCTGTGTGCACCTGTGTTCATAGCAGCACAGTTTGCAATAGTCAAAGCCTGACATCAGCCCAGGTGTCCAACAAAAGATGAGTGGCTGCGAAAGTTGTGGTCTAGATACACAATGGAATACTACTCTACTAATAAAAGTGGTGAATTCACCTTCTTCAGCTCCTCTTGGATGGAGCTTGAAGGAAACATGTGAAGTGTGATCAGCCAGAAACAGAAGATGAACATGGGATGATCTCACTCAGAAGTTGAGAAATAAGAACAGAAGGGGAACACTAAGCAGAACTTGGACTGGGTTTGCTATATTGCGCCAAAGTCAAGAACCCCGGTGGGGGGGGGCACTTTCAGGTCCTGGTGCTGATGGTGGGGGAGGACCTAGGCTGTGGGTGAGAGTGTTCTGCAGAAAACAGAAATTTCACACATGGACCAACAACTGTATGTGTTATAAACCAATTATCTCCCTAATAAAAAAAGTTCCTTTGACTTGATCAAGACTTTATGCCAAGCCCTCCAGAAACCATCACACCACAGAAACTTCTGGCAAATCCATTCATAGTGCTGGTTTGCGATTACAAGGATTTGGGGGCAGCTGGCTAGAAGAATGAATGAGTCTGGTGGAAGCAAAGTGTGTGGCAACAGTCTCAGCAAGAAATCAGAACAGCTGCGTGGGTGGAGCTTACAAACCAAAAACGCTCCAGCCCGCGCGTAAGTGTCAAACGGGCAACACACAGAACACGGCTTAGCTCGCAAGTGTGCATACAAGCCCAGGATGGCAGGCACAGCAACATGAGGACCTCTGGGGAACAAGAATCAGGGGTGGAGAGTGAAGAAATCAAACAAGAGCCAAGTTCGCCAGGTTATACTGTGCACTGAGAAATAAAAGATGTGCTGTGCAGATGCCCCCTCAGGCTAGTGCCAGTTCCTGCAAGAGTTAATACGACATTCTCACAGTCCCCTTCCCAACCAATCCTGTCACTCCCGGTTTTTGCCCTATAAAGCCCTTCTTCTTCCGCCCCTCTCTCTTGCCCACTTTTCACTTCGGTGATTAGACGCAGGGAAGGGGAGAGAAAGACAGACACCTGCAGACCTGCTTCACCGCCTGTGAAGCGACTCCCCTGCAGGTGGGGAGCTGGGGCTCAAACCTGGATCCTTACACTGGTCCTTGCGCTTTGCACCACCTGTGCTTAAACCCGCTGCGCTACTGCCCGACTCCCTACTAAAATCACTTTAAAAGAACCATCATGCAGTACTGGGAAGCCCTTCAGCTCACCCAGGGCTACCCTCTGCCTGTTTCTCCCTTGCTTGCTTGTTGATTCAGACCCAGGGTGGAGTCATCTATGCCCGTGTGTGAGTGGGGACAGGGCAGGGCTGCCTCAGAGCGTCTGCCGCCTCGCGCAGCAACCTTCCCTGCGTCTAATCCCCCTCTCTGTCTTCCCCTCCTCTCCCCATTTCTCTCTGTCCTATCCAACAACAACGACATTAATAACAACAACAAGCAACAAGGGCAACAAAAGGGAAAATAAATAAAATAAATTTTTTTTAAAGTTTAAAAAATAATAAAGTGGTTTTCAGTGGATTAGCAAAATAGCTCACCTGGACCGAGCACTCCTTTGTCAGGTGCAGAGCCTGGGTTCAGGTCAGACTCTCACTGCATTGGAGGAAGCCCCAGTGCTATGCCCTCCCACCCTCGGCTGCTAACTAAAATAAGGGGAAAATAATAATTTTATTATTAGTGAGTTCACAGTGGTTTACAAAATCATTAGATTTGGGGGGTATTGTTTTAAGTGTGTGTGTGTCACTGTACCCACAGATGTTCCTGGGCCCCTTCCCTGGGATACCCACCATAGTTTTCACAAAGTCTGGAGGCAGCTCACCATTTCTTAGAGTTTATTTGCTTGACTCTCCACATGGATGAAGCCACCCAGTAGCTGTCTCTCACCAGCTCTTATTTCACTCAGCACAGCTACTCCACAGTTCCACCCACTGTGTCCTGACAGACACACACACACACGCACTTTTCCCCAGATCCCTGCTCAGCTCTGGCTCATGCTGGTGTGGTGGGTTGAACTTGGGACTCTGGAGCCCCAGGCAGGAGAGTCTGTACTGTCTCCTCCAACCCGCATGCTTATTCCTGTTTGCTTATCTTGTCTCTCTCTCTGCTGAGGACACTCTGTGATGGTAAAGACCGTCTTACCTGTCTTTGCATGTCCAGCCCTATGCGCAAAGAAACAGCTCTGTGGATACTTTCCAAGCTGGATGTCCTGCCATGGATGGGCCTGTCCTGGAAGCAGGTGCCTTTTCCCACTGCCTCAGTGGAGTAGGATGAGGCTGGGCACCAAAAACATCCGGACGCCAGTCTTCCCTGCTGGCTCCCCTCAGCCCCACCTCCACTTGGAGGCTCCAGTCTGCTCCCAGGCAGTTGGGGTGACAGGCTGCATGGGGCCCGGTCTGGGGCTGCAGGGGGCCCGGCTGCCCGGCACTGGTGCCAGCACTCTGCCAGCTTAGAAAGGAGCCTCCGGGTGTGTGCCAGCCCCCTCACCCCCCCAGCCCTTCTCTGCCAGGCTCCCGGCTACGTGCCCTGCTTACTCATGGCAAGTGCATTGAAGCCCTGGGCTGGCTCTGGCCGCAGGAGGAGCAGCAGCAGCAATGAGAGGGAGAAGAGGAGCTGAGTCTGAGGACGGGAAGATGCAGCATCTCAGGGCAGAGGACACGGGCCCTGGGTGCCAGACAGAAAGCCCAGCCTGGGCTAGGTCCCTAAGAGCCAGGGTGCATGCCGGGGTAGTAACACTGACCCCAGTCACTCCATTTCTCAGCACACGTCGTACTCAGCCCTGTGCTGCTTGCATAGGTGATCTCTAAATGTCAGCCTTTCTAACCCAACTTAGGAAAGTGAGCAGAGGACGCCGTGTGCCCAGGACCCAGCACCGTGGTCCAGGCAACTCCACCCTCCTGCACTCCAGTCTCCCCACCCCGAAGAGGGAGAGGGGTTAGCAGCCACCCTTCCTTGGCCCCACAAGAGATGGAAGTGAATCTAGTATCAAGTACATGTGGGACCCTCCGAGCCCTCGCAGGGGGCTGGTCTCCTACCTGAGCGGCCTGGCCAGGCGGCAGGTGCACAAACAGAGCAGACTCAGGGCCAGTGCCAGGAGGAGGAGGCTGAGGACAGTGGTAAGGACCACGTCCAGGGTTGGGGACACGAGAGCCATCCTGGGATGAAGGGGACCCACAGGAGGACCACTCCGGCCCAGACACATGTAGTGACACTGGCCTCTGGTGGCCTCTCCAGAGCCCTGATCAGTGACCAGTGACCTGGCTCTGTCCTCCGGGTTAATCTTTGGGGATTAGCCTTGGGGGAAGAGGGGAGGGGAGAGACAGCCCATGACGCTCCCCTCCCCAGCCCAGTCTGTCACTTGAGGTTTGTTAAGTCAACTTTGTTCACTCCTTTGTCTCTAGCCACTTACTGTACACCTGTGCACACAGTTAAGGTAACAAGTAGTGAGGGGAGAGGCAGACACACCCTCTTCTGGACTCTGAGATTCCTGAGAGGTTAGCGTAGAAAACGGACCTGCTCTGTGTCTGCCCTTGATCTGGGTCCCAGGCTTTTGTCCAGTGGACACTCAGACACGGATTAGAAGGGACACTGACCCCCCCATGTTCACAGCTGCATTGTTCACAACAGCCAGAGAGTGGACGCAGCCTAGATGCCCACCCACAGGTGACTGGATAAAGAATTTACGGGATATTTATTCCATGGACTACTACTCTGCCATCAAGAAAGATGATAGTGTCCTTTGGGACCAGATTAATGTACCTGGAGGTGGTGATGCTTAGTGAAATAAGCAAAGAGATGAAAGACAACTGCCAGATGGTTTCACTCATATGTGGAACCTAGAGATCTGATTTATACAAACTTGCCAAAAAAAAGTCCAAACGAAGCAAGCCAACTGTAAGACTTGTGAGAAGTACGGTGGTGATCTCTGGGAGCTAAGAGGGTGGGGACACAGAACTTCGGTGGTTAGGTGTGGCGTGGAGCCATATTGTGGTCTTACCATCTTGTAACAGACTACTAATAACAAATAAAAATTAAAATAAATAAAGAGGAAGGACAATCTATCTTTAAAGAAAGAAAGAAAGGAGGGTGAAAGAAAACCCTGGTTGAAGCCCAGCAGTTTGTAAGCCCGGGACTGTGCTACACATCTGTGCTGGCCCCAGCCAGGGGGTGGACCTGCACTCAGGAGAGAGTGCTGTATTTTTGGTGTTTTGTCTCCCGAGCCCTGCTCAGCTCTGGCTTATGCTGGTGCTCAGGACTGAACCTGGGACCTCCAAACCCCAGGCACAAATGTCTTTTTGAATAAGCATGATGCTATCTCCCCAGCCTCAGGACTGTTCTGATCACCGAGTGTCAGGCCTCTAGGGAACTAGGTACTTAGTGGAGCAGACACAAGCTCCAAGGCACAATGGCTGAGCTGGGACTTGGCCCAGCACCGGGCTGCTCTGTGATGTTCAGTGACAGCCCTGAGCCTCTGAGCCTGTTACCTCTCCATCAGGCTCAGGAGAGCATCTTGCAGTGTGCAGTCTGTCACACATGAACCAACCTGGGTGCCAGAAACAGTCACCCCTGCCTCCAGCTGAGGGTGTTGGAGCAGACAGTGACCCAGAGCCACACAGGAGGGAGGTGCACAGTCTGCACAGGGACCACCCCGTGGACCACCCTATCATGCAGCCTCCTCCACCAATTACCCAGGACACTCTCTGGCCCACCATCTCTGCAGCTCTGCCACTCATCCAGCCTTGGAAATGGACATGAGACCCTGAGTGTGTCACCCTGTTCTCCCAGTCATGCCTGGGGGGACTGAGGGGGCTGTTGTTTTTCTCTGGGGATCCCCCATTCAGACCTCACAGTCCTGGAATGTCTGGGCCAATTTCCCAAATGGATCAAACCACAAGCATCACCTGGTCTGATTATAGAAAAAGTCCTATTCCCAAGTTGTTACCTAGGCAGCAATATTGACTGGAGGCACTTCAGGGGGTATTTCGGCAGCAGAGGAAGTATTCTTATACTCATCTGGGGAGTTAATAATGCAGGCTCAGGGCTGGGAAGACAGCACAGGGGCTCTGCAAAAGACTTTCATGCCTGAGGCTCTGAGGTCACAGGTTCAGTCCCCAGCACCACCATCAGAGTTCAGAAGTAATCTGGGGAGTCGGGCGGTAGCACAGTGGGTTAAGCGCACATGGCGCAAAGTGCAAGGACCGGCCTAAGGATTCCAGTTTGAGCCCCCAGCTCCCCACCTGTAGGAGGGTTACTTCACAGGCGCTGAAGCAGGTCTGCAGGTTTCTGTCTTTCTCTCCCCCTGTCTTCCCCTCCTCTCTCCGTTTCTCTCTGTCCTATCTAACAATGATGACAGCAATAACAACAACAATAAATTTAAAAAAGGGCAACAAAAAGGGAAAATAAATAAATATAAAAAAGTACTCTGGTCTCTCTCTCTCATTAAAATAAGTAGTAAATAATACATTTTAAAATGCAGGTAGATATGGCATTCACCTAGAGCTCAGTAACCTCCATCTTGTCTCCATCACTAGCATGTTGTAAGGATTACATGAGATTGAAGTGGGGGAGAAAGAGGGTTAGGGTGTGACTGGGAGCTAGTGCACTGGGTCAGAGTCAGCTCTGGACTTGTAAGGTCAAAAGTTCGACCCCTGGCATAGCACATGTAGAATGATGCCCTGCTTTTCCTTAAAGGTATGTGTTGGGGGGGGGCTTAGGGTAATGGTGGGGCAGTCTTCAGTTTTAAAAGACCACAACCTCCCCAACTGCACTCCTAGCCCCCTCACTCCAGACCGACCCAGTAAGGATCTTCCAGGCCAGGACCTGGAGTTTCATTCTGTGAGCAGACTAGTTTGGGAAGTTCTGCATTACATCGACTTAAGGGAGGCGACCTCATTGCCTCAGAGGGAGGAATGAGGCTGGAGAGGACTTACCCAGCTCCCCCAGCTCTCTGTGCCCACAGATGCTCAGGAACAAGGAGGACCGACCTGGACTAAGCCCGCGGCCTCTGGCTGACAACCGGACCTCGGCTCTCTCAAGTTGCTGTGGCTGCAGAGAGGGACCCTCCCTGTGCTCCCGGGGCCTGGGGACAGGCTGGGTGGCAGGCGGGGACTCCTACAGTATGAATGACTAGCGGCTACAGGATCAGAGAGAGGGGACGTGGAGTCCCTCTCAGCCAAATACGGTGTCTGGCAAGCCTGGCTGCTTCAGACTTTCTCCATTCATGGAGGGAAGTTATTTACAGCTGCGCTGAGCAGCCCCCGGGTGGGTGGAGGGCAGGAGAAGGAATGTGGCTGCCAGATGGGGTGCAACTCCCCCCAGGGACCAGGGGCCAGGGGCCAGGCTCAGCCCCCAGAGGCTGATGGCGCACCTCCCACAGCCAGATGGGAGGGGACCCAGCCTGAGGGGCTCTGTGCACCCCGCCTGCTCCCAGGCCATCACATCTTCAGGGCTCAGATGAGACACCAGCTGTCTCGCAGGCATGTCCAGCCTTAACACCTCTGCACATCGTGTTCCCTGGTTGGAATGTTCCCTGTCGTCCATGCCATCAAGTCCTCCCTCTGCCTCCACCTCCGCCTCACCAGGCCACCCTGTAGCCCCAGCACAGCTGCAACAGGAGTCACTGCTGCCCAGCAAGCTCCAGAGCCCCAGCAGCACCAAACCTGGGCGGTCAGAGCCTCAGCAGCACCAAACCTGGGTGGTCAGAGCCTCAGCAGCACCAAACCTGGGCGGTCAGAGCCTCAGCAGCACCAAACCTGGGCAGTCAGAGCCTCAGCAGCACTAAACCTGGGCGGTCAGAGCCTCAGCACCTTTGACCGCTGCCTCCTCGCACGGGGCGCGAGCGCCTAGTGCATGGGGATGGGGTGGGCTGCTGGGGGCAGCCTGCCAGATGGAGCTCAGCTGGGCAGGCCGGGAATGCTGGGCGGTGGGTGGAGGGGGGCGGGGGGCAGCTTGTCAGCAGAAAGAGCAGCTCTAAAACAGTCCCATCCGCCTTCTGTAGCTCAGGCTTCTCGCGGCAGAGTGGTGACTAGTGGAAACTAGGCTTATCGGAAGGAGGATACACGTTAACACAGACAGCTTGCAACAGTGCAGCGCAGGGCAGGCGCTCAGTGAGCACCCACCAGCCGCTCAGATCATGGGCCGGGGGAGGATGGACAAATGGGCAGCAGGTGGACAAGTGGCGGAGCTGAGACAGGCCCTTCTCTACCCACATGGCTGGGCAGCCAGCTACCCACTCACCTGGAGGGCCAGTCTGCTCTTCCTGACTCTAAGGGGAAGCTCAGGGAGGGCAGGGCAGCTCCCTGGGTAAGGTGTGTGCCCTTCCATGCACACGGCCCTGGTTCAGGCCCCAACATCACATGGAGGTGTCCCTCTCCCTCTCCCTCCCTCTATCCCTCCCCTCCCCCTCTCCTCTCTCTCTCTCTCCTTCTCCCTCTCCCTCCCCCTCTCCTCTCTCTCTCTCTCTCTCTCTCTCTCTCTCTCTCCAAAAGCAGTCTGGAAGCAATGAAATCACACATGTGTAGCACCCCGGCTCTGGAGGAAAAAAAAAGAAAAAAGCAATGCTGTCCTCCCTGCTGTGCTTCTCCATGGGGTGGGCATGGGGGACAGCTAAGGGCAGAGATCACAATTTTTTGTTTTTTTTCCCCAGGTAGCAAGATTGAGACAGAGAGGCAAAGAAAGCTGGGGTGGGGAGGGGGTGAGCCACACACCAAAGCTCCCTTCAGGGCTGCGGGCGCTTGGCTCAGAGCTGGGCAAAGTAACCACACTGTCCAAGAGTGGTCCCAGCTCTTACTAGTCAAACGGTCCCATGTTTCTGGGGCTAGGCAGGGTATACCTGATTGTGTGCACATATTACCATGTGCAAGGACCCAGGTTCGAGCCCCCACTACCCACCTGCAGAGGCAGAAGCTTCATGAGCAGTGAAGCAGGCCTGCCGGCATCTTTCTCTCTCTCTATCTTCCCTCCCCTCTCAAGTTCTCTCTGTCCTGTCAAATATAATAGAAAAGGGGGGGGGGAATGGCTGCCAGGAGCAGTGGATTCATAGTAGCTGCACTGAGCCCCAGATAACCCTGAAGAAAGAAAGAAAGAAAGAAAGAAAGAAAGAAAAAGGGAAAGAAGAGAAGAGAAGAGAAGAGAAGAGAAGAGAAGAGAAGAGAAGAGAAGAGAAGAGTGAGTTCTATGTCTCCAGAGGACCTGACTGTGCACTCACCATTTTCCTCTCTCTCACACAAGCAAGTTCACGAGGAGAAACTAACAGCCCAGCAGACAGTCTGACGCTTCCTTTTCCTCTGGGAGGAGAAAGAACAGCCAGGGTCACCCAGTAAGGTCCAAGCAGGTGGGGTGAGGAGGGAAGCCAGGCTTCAAGGACAGGAGGGCTGGAGTGAACAGAGACGCTGCTCCCACTGGGAGGCCCTGAACATGCCAAGGCAGAGGCAGGGAGTGAGCAGCGTTACGGGTCGGGGCGGGGGGGAGAAAGGGAGGCAGAGAAGCAGCCAGGACTGGACATAGAGGCCTTTGCCTCCACTCTCGGCCTCATCAAGTACAGGCCCCTCTGTGGCCTGGCTCAGCCATGCGCCTCACCTCAGCCCCACGGCCCCACGTGCAGGCGAGGACGGGAGTCTGCCCTTGCCCAGGTCACACGGCCCGAGTCCAGGTATGGACAGAGCATCTGCCCTTCCCCAAGCCACACAGCAGAACCGGAACCAGAACTGAAGCCTGAGATATTCCAGGGCTCTCTGGGGTGCAGGGATGGTCTTGAGGCCACAAACCGGCCCTGCAGGCAGAGGACTGAGCAGGCAAAGCTCAGCTGTGGGGGAGCTGGCAGCAGGGTGGGGGTAACGGAGCAAAGACACCATGTCTGAGGTCTGGGCTAACTGGCAGGCCCAAGCAGAGGGGCTTGAGAATGGCCACTCTGTAGGCATAGGGGCTCCCTCCATCCCGAGGAGGCATGTTCTGCTCATGTGCCCGCTCTAGAAGCTGCCTGGGGGTGGCAGGGCCGGGCCGGGCCCCTCTGAGGCACCATCACCCACCCCCCTGCACTGGGTTCATGCTGCACTAGCAGCCGGCATCTGACCCTGAGCTGACTGTGGACTGACCCTGAGCTGACCCTGGACAGACCCTGGACAGACCCTGGGCAGATCCTGGACAGACCCTGGACAGACCCTGAGCTGACTGTGGACTGACCCTGAGCTGACCCTGAGCTGACCCTGGGCTGACCCTGGGCAGACCCTGGACAGACCCTGGACAGACCGTGGGCTGACCCTGGACAGACCCTGGACAGACCTTGGACAGACTGTGGGCTGACCCTGGACAGACCCTGGACAGACCCTGAGCTGACTGTGGACTGACCCTGAGCTGACCCTGGGCTGACCCTGGGCAGACCCTGGACAGACCCTGGACAGACCCTGAGCTGACTGTGGACTGACCCTGGACAGACCCTGAGCTGACTGTGGACCCTGGTCAGACCCTGGACAGACCGTGGGCTAACCCTGGACAGACCCTGAGCTGACCCTGGGCAGACCCTGGACAGAGCGTGGGCTGACCCTGGGCAGACCCTGGACAGACCCTGGGCAGACCCTGGGCTGACCCTGGACAGACCCTGAGCTGACTGTGGACTGACCCTGGACAGACCCTGAGCTGACTGTGGACTGACCCTGAGCTGACCCTGGGCAGACCCTGGACAGACCGTGGGCTGACCCTGGACAGACCCTGAGCTGACTGTGGACTGACCCTGAGCTGACCCTGGGCAGACCCTGGACAGACCGTGGGCTGACCCTGGACAGACCCTGAGCTGACCCTGGGCAGACCCTGGACAGACCGTGGGCTGACCCTGGGCTGACCGTGGGGAGCCAGTCCTGATGCTGATGTGCTGTGAGGCCCATGGGCTGGGGTGGGGAGGGGTGCAGGCCTGTCTCGTACCTTGCCTTCTCTTTGTATTTTTAAAAATATTTATTTCCTTTTGTTGCTCTTGTTGTTTTATTGTTGTAGTCATTATTTTCATTGTTACTGTTGTTGGATAGGACAGAAAGAAATGGAGAGAGGAGGGGAAGACAGAGGGAGAGAGAAAGACAGACACCTGCAGACCTGCTTCACCGCCTGTGAAGCGACTCCCCTGCAGGTGGGGAGCCGGGGGTTGGAACCGGGATCCTTGTGTTTTGTGCCACCTGTGCTTGTCCTGCTGTGCTAGCGCCCAACTCCCTTCTCTGTGTATTTTCAAAAAGATTCATCTAACTTTGGAGCCCAGAGTCTGAGAAGCACAGGCTGTCCTCTCAAGGCGTACTGTGAACACCGTGTCCGATTCCAGTCAGTGGTATCAGTCCAAACAGACTATTCTAGAAAAATCCTTATCTCACACACTGTCGCTGTGTTCTTCTTGTTTTTTTTTTCTTAAAGGATTTCTAAAATGTATTTCATATGAGAAAGAAGAGTTTCACATGGGACAAAGAAAGACAAGTCAGACCACCACTTGGTCATCAGTGTCAGGGGCTAAACCAGGAGCCTCAGGCAAGTCCAGGGCTCTGCCTTTCCCCTGGCCTGTCACTGGGTGAATGATCATGACAACAGACCTTTTTTATTTTTATTTGTCTATTTTTATTGCCACCAGGCTTATCACTGTGGCTCAGTGCTGAGTGTATGAACAACTGCTCTCAGGAGCCATTTTTCCTTTTTCTTTCTTTCTTTCTTTCTTTTCTTATAATTTTTACTAGACAGGACAGAGAGAAATTAAGAGGAGGGGAGACAGAAAGGGAAGGGACAGACACCTACAGACCTGCTTCACCACTCATGAAGTGAAGCAACAGCAGGTAGAACAGGGACTCGAACCTGGGTCCTTATGTTTGGTAACAGTGCTCTTAACTGGGTGCCCCACTGCCCAGCCCCATAACAACAGACCTTTTCTTTTTTTTTTTTTCTTTTATTTATTTATTCCCTTTTGTTGCCCTTGTTGTTTTATTGTTGTAGTGATTATTGTTGTTGTCGTTGTTGGATAGGACAGAGAGAAATGGAGAGAGGAGGGGAAGACAGAGAGGAGGAGAGAAAGATAGACACCTGCAGACCTGCTTCACCGCCTGTGAAGCGACTCCCCTGCAGGTGGGGAGCCGGGGTTCGAACCGGGGTCCTTATGCCGGTCCTTGCGCTTTGCGCCACCTGCGCTTAACCCGCTGCACTACAGCCCGACTCCCCCAACAACAGACCTTTTCATGGTCCTTACAAAGGGGTAGGTGTCATTCTACACACCTCACCTCTGTTGACTTACTCATTTTTCTTTTACACTCTTTTGCATTAGTTAACTTATCAGATTTCTTCACTTCATGAGAGAGATCTGAGCACCACCAGCATGAGAGGCCTCAAGCATCAAGGCCTCAAGCATCAAGGCCTCAAGCATCAAGTCCCGTGCCTGTCACTCCCTCAGCCACTATAACAACTCATGCAGCTGCTGCACACAAGGCAGCAGTCTCTCCCTCTCCCTCTCTCTTCCCCCTCCCTCTCTCTCTCCCTCTCTTTCTCCCTCTTTCCCCCCTCCCTCCTCCCCCTCTCTCTTTCTACCCCCTTTCTCCCTCTCTCTCTCCCCCTCTCTCCCTCTCGATCCCTCGCTCTCTCTCTCTCCCTTTCCCTTTCTCCCTCTCTCCCTCCCTCCCCCTCTCCCTCTTTCTCTCCCCCTCTCCCTCCCCCCTCTCTCCCTGTCTCCCTCTCTCTCTTTCCCTCTCTCTCTCCCTCCTCCCCCTCTTTCTTTCTCCCCCTCTCCCTCTCTCTCTCCCCCCTCCCTCCCTGTCTCTCCCTCCTCTCTCCTTCTCTCTCTCCCCTCTCTTCCCCCTCCCTCTCTCCCTCTCTCTCTTCCACCTCCCTCTCTCTCCCTTTCTCTCTCCCTTTTTCTCCCCCCTCCCTCTCTCTCTCCCTGTCTCCCCCCTCTTCAGGTTTGTGGTATGTGGGACATGGAACCTGGGACTTTGGAGCCTCAGGCATGAGAGTCTCTCTGCGTAGCCATTATGCCATCTGCCCCTGCCTTATTGTCATCTTTTCTACAGGTGACAAGACAGAAGCACAGACAGGTCACACAGCTCGCCCGAGGTCACAGGCTGAAGTGCCAAGCCAGAGATGGGTGTTTCTCGTAGGCGGTGCTGGCTTCCAAGGCCATTAAAGCCTCTCGAGCAGCAGACATAGCTGAGAACAAGGCACATATCATGTGCCTGCAGCCTCGTGGGTTCCAGGAGCTCCCCTTTCACTGTCATTTCACGCTGTGTGTGGCACAGCCCCTGAAGGAGGCCTCCCTTCCTCTCCTCACAAAGGAGGTCAGGGAGCTTAGCCCAGCGAGCCCCACCTCTGAGGGACACCGTGAAAGTCACACGGACTTGTGGTGGGGACTGGGGAGAGGGGCCTGGAGCCCAAGCCCTGATCAGTGACACCCTTCCTCTCACCAGCTCCTGGAGGACCCACCCCAGAGGACACTCCACTCTCCCACAGGGACCCACTGGCCAGCGAGGTGGAGACGGCTCTGGGCTGGGGCACAAAGGACCAGCACCTTGTGGCCCGCCAGGCGGCAGCCAGTACAAGCGGCTACCCTGGAGTTCCAGCGGGAGGGCGGGGGCTGGGGAGGGCAGTAGTGGCATCAGAGAACTTGGATGGTCCCAGAGCTGGCGTTCACTTCAGCTGGGCTCCTATACTCCCAGACAGACAGCCACTCCCAGCCGCCAGCAGCCTGGCCAGCCACAGTGACCCGGGAGGCAGCAGGGCAGGGAGGCAGCAGGGCAGGGACATCCTGACTCCAAGGTGTGGGCTGGAAGGGGAGCGGCCAGAGGCCCCACTGCTCTGTGTCAGTCTCCTGTTCCCTCGGGTTCCTCCTGGGTCCCCAGTGGATCATCACGGTGCTGTCCCCACTCCAACAACATTTGATGAGATAGAGCCTCAGAGCTTGACAAGAAATAAACCTCGTTAAATGTTACTTTGTAGTGGTAACAGTGGAAACAGAGTTGGCAGTCAGCTGAGGTCAAGAACAAACACCTCATCACAGACCCCTGCGAGCGTCAACCCGGCTTTGACCTAGCACGTTATGATCGGGCCCTCCTCAATCGCTATCGAACAGGCCATGGCCGGTGCGCCGCTATGTTCCATCGCTGGGGAGCCAGAGACGACCCGAACTGCCCCTGCGGCTCCAGACAGACTATGACCCACATAGTCAACGACTGCCACCTCTCCAGATTCAAAGGAGGTCTCGAAACTTTACATCAGGCTCAACCTGACGCTGTTGACTGGCTGCGGAAGAAGGGCAAACGCTAGAAGAAGAAGAAGTGGTAACAGTGCTGGGCACTGCTTTGTATACATGGATCTGTCTAATCCTTACAACAACACACGGTGCTATGACTGCTGTAATTACAACGATTAATGCTCACAGAAGTTAACCTGACCAAGGTCACACAGCTACTAGCAAGACACTATGCAAAGAAGAGAATTTTATTTTTTTTATCTATAGGGCAAGAGACAGGAAGAAAGAGACAGAGAAAAGGAGAGACACCACAGTGCTGATTCACCACTCATGAGCTTCCCTTAGCAGATGCTCCCATGTGGCCTGGGGCTTGAACCTGTGTCTTCACACATGGTAACTAGCCTGTGTGTTCTGCTGTGAGTTACCTGCTGGCCCCAAGAGGAGAAACTCTTTTTAAAAAATTGTTATTCATTGTTCACACACACACACACACACACACACATACACACACCAGAGCCCTGATCAGCTCTGGTTTATGGTGATGCTGGGTGTTGAACCTGGGACCTCAAAGCCTCAGGCATCAAAGTCTTTTGCAGAACCATTGTGCCGTCTCCATAGCCCAAGGAGAAATCCTTAATGGAGCCCTTACAACATGCTGGGAGTTTTCTGTTCAGCTTTCCAAGAACCCAGCTCTGTGGAAATTATAAATCTAGGTCAGAAGAGAAAACTGAGGCTTGGAAAATAAGAGGGGCACAAGATCCTCTAGCAGATGATATGTGAAAGCCAGGACCCCCACGCCTGCCTGCACCCCACGCCTGCCTGCACCCCACGCCTGGCTCCCCACCCCACGCCTGCCTGCACCCCACACCTGGCTCCCCACCCCACGCCTGCCTGCACTCCATGCCTGGCTCCCCACCCCACGCCTGCCTGCACCCCACACCTGGCTCCCCACCCCACGCCTGCCTGCACCCCACGCCTGGCTCCCCACCCCACGCCTGGCTCCCCACCCCACGCCTGCCTGCACCCCACGCCTGGCTCCCCACCCCACGCCTGCCTGCACCCCCCCCCCAGCCTCCTGCTCTCAGGGCAGTCATACACATGAACAGCTCTTGACATGACTGTAGACCAGATGCCTTGGCCATTAGAAACCCATGGGGCTGCTCCAGTGTGGCCTTGTAGAGACAGGAGACAGGGACTGGCAGTCAGCACGGTGGCTGCTTGCTGTGTATGTGCCCAGCACTGACCCATGATGGGTCAGGATGCCAAGCTGCTCCCTTCACCCCAACCAGCTTCTTCCAGGCTTCTGTGTGACACAGTAACCTGAGGTCTCTCTTCTGGCCTGAGCACTGGCCCCGGAAGGGAAGGGAAGGAAAGGGAAGGGAAGGGAACGTAAGGGAAGGGAAGGGAAGGGAAGGGAAGGGAAGGGAAGGGAAGGGAAGGGAAGGGAAGGGAAGGGAAGGGAAAGGAAGGGAAGGGAAAAGGTACTGCCCCCGTGGGTTTGTCATTCTGCACAAAGGGGCTGAGATGGGCTGGGGAAGCCCAGGATCTGAGAGTTCCTGCAGACACTCAAGAGCATTTCCTTTCTGTGAAACAGAAGTCAGACACACCTTTCTGCCTTGAATAGCGGCTTCTTGGAGAGAAGAGTCGAGCCCCAGGCAGAGGTCTATGCGCCCTGCTCTGGTGGCTGCGGTGGCTAATTCTTGGCCACCTAGACTCTCTGTCCCCTTCCTTAAAAATAGCTCAACGTTCTCTGGGAAGTGACCCTGTCTCAGCCATGTGACCTGAGTAAGGTTGGTCCCATGCAGCACCTCCAGCTGGTCTTGCTTGGTGTAGGTCTACTGGGATGGTCTGTAGGCGGGCTGTGGCTGCGAGATAGAACTGTCCCTGGGAAGGCAGCAGAGAGATGCAGAGAACCTGAACCTTTGATGACACTGAACACCTGAGTGGAGCCATGCCTGAAGTCCACCTCTGAGTAGCCCAGCTACAGTAGCCACCTAATCGCTCTATTGCTTTTGTAATTTTATTTATTTATTTTCTCTTTTGTTGCCCTTGTTATCTTTTTATTATTGTTGTAGTTATTATTGTTGTTGTTATTGATGTTGTCATTGTTGGACAGGACAGAGAGAAATGGAGAGAGGAGAGGAAGACAGAGAGGGAGAGAAAGACAGACACCTGCAAACCTGCTTCACCACCTGTGAAGCGACTCCCTTGCAGGTGTGGGGAGGCAGGGGCTCGAACCGGGATCCTTAACGCCCATCCTTGCACTTTGCGCCACCTGCACTTAGCTTAACCTGCTGAGCTACCGCCCGACTCCCCATTCTATTGTTTACTGTTCCTTCTTTGTTACTCAGAACACAGTGTCTGGACTCAGAAGTCCAGTTCAGCCAGTTATCAGTCAGACTCTTTACATTGTAAGAAACCACAACTTATCCTACTCAATCAACTGTCTCATCAAGGGGGAAATCTTAGAAACAAGCTAGGGGTGTGTGCAATTTCAAGTACCAAGTGAAATGAAAGGCCAGCTGGGTATAGGCTGGGATCTTTGGCTGGAGTCAGCAAAAGAGTCAGTGTAGAATTGCAAGAGGTCCCTTCAATGCATTTCCCTAACAGCAAGACTTGGACTCCTCCCAACAAGCCGTTGCCAGTTCAGCCTACTGCCGTTTTGTGCCACTGGGCCCGAGTGTCTCCTGTGTGCCTGGCCCTGTGCTGGGGCCTCGGGGGCCTCTACCTTCCGGGTCCTTCCAACTGGTTCTAATACACACTTGACGAGACAACAGCTTGGAGTGGGGAAGTGTGACTTGCCCAAGGTCCCTCCGTTCAAGACAGGAAAGGCCAGGTCAATGCCCCAGATCTGCTCCAAACCTGTTGGTTCCCTCTGGCCTTCAGGGTAGCAGGGGTGGCTCTGGGGCTGTCGTTTCTGAGGTAGTTTGACTTAGGGGCAGTCAGAGGGGTTTAAAAAACTTAAGGAGCTTTGGGGGTAGAGTGCACGTTACCATGCCCTCACATCAGTTCGAGCCCCCAGTCCCCACCTTTTCCGGGTGGGGGGGGGAGCTTCATAAGCAGTGAAGCAGTGCTGTAGGTGTCTCTCTCTCTCTCTGTCTCTCTTTCCTCCAGGGTTATTACTGGATCTCGGTACTGGCACTGATGACCATTTTTTTCTATTCTGTTGGATAGGACAGAGAGAAATTGAGAGAGGAGGAGGAGAGAGAGACACCTGCAGGCCTACTTCACCACTTGTGAAGCTTCCTCCCTGCAGATGGGGAGCTGGGGCTTGAACCCAGATGCTTGCATGGGTGCTTGGGCTTCGTACTGTGTGCCAACACACCCAGCACAGGTGACTCTCCTCGCAAATAAAGGGTGGAGGGGAGAATGACCCAGGAGTGGTGGACCCTTCATGCAGTGAGGCCCAGCGATAACCCCAGTGACAGCTGAAAAACACAAGGTAACAAGGGCTGGAGAAATACTGGTAGGTCAGCAGGTAGGGCAGGCACTTGGCCACTGGCATGTGGTCCCAGTTTGAACCCTGGGCCACCTGGAAGGGAGTGCCTGGGCACCGAGGGCAGATCTCATGCTCCGGTGAATCTCCTCCTCAGTCTCTGAGTGGAGAAACAACCCACAGAGGTGATATCACTCATGTGCGAAGCCCCAGCTCACCAGGAACAAAACGGCTAAAAGCGGGGCAAGTATCACGGCCGCTGGAGGTTGAGGCCTTGAGAAGTCCTGCAACTCAGCCCCTCTCACCTGACCCTCCGGTAGGCAGGCAGCACCCTCACAGAAAGGTCCCGAGTTTCCGGCGGAGCCTCAGCACCCAAGCCAGCTCTTCTGCTTTGTCACTAAGACCCGGCTGGACCTGACCTGGCACCTGCTGTAGCCTCCACCCTCCCCTCCGTGAGATTCACTCAACATCCCGTCCGTCTGTTCACTGAACCACCTCTGATAGCCTGTAGCCGGGGGCTGTTCTAGGACAACCCCAGCCCCTGCTGGGAGGCAGCTGGGGAGCTGTGTAGACAGAAGGAAGGGAAATAAACCCACAGGGCACCAGGGAGTGAGAGGACAGTACCAGCAATGCAAAGAAGGCGGGCAGAAGAGCTGGCGGCTGCCGTTTTCTTTCTTTTTTTTTAAATTTTTTAAAAATATTTTATTTTATTTATTTATTCCCTTTTGTTGCCCTTGGTGTTTTATTGTTGTAGTTATTATTGTTGTTGTCATCGTTGTTGGATAGGACAGAGAGAAATGGAGAGAGGAGGGGGAATACAGAGAGGGGGAGAGAAAGACAGACACCTGCAGACCTGCTTCACCGCCTGTGAAGCGACTCCCCTGCAGGTGGGGAGCCGGGGTTCGAACCGGGATCTTTATGCCGGTCCTTGTGCTTTGCGCCACGTGCACTTAACCCGCTGCGCTACAGCCTGACTCCCCAAGGCAGCTGCCGTTTTCTAAAGCAAAGGCACACACGTTCTCACCACAAGTGTTCGCCGGAGCCTGGCAAGACCCCCACAGCCAAGAGCGGGAGTCAGACCCAGGATGAGGAAGCCAGGCTTCAGCATCGGAGCTGCAGTCCACACTGGCTGAGCCAACCCGTATGGGGCCGAGACCCCAGCCCAGCACTACCGGCCTCCTCCTGCCCTCTCCCCAGTCTACAGGGAGCACCAGGCGTGAGAGGCGACGCTCTGTGCCCAGACCTGCAGGACACGCCACGGCTGGGGCTCGGGCCCTGCGGCACCAGTGATGGGCTCTTGGCAAGACCCACATCTGCTTCCACAGGCTGTGAGCTCCAGTCCTGGGCTTGTTAACTCCAGTCCTCCTTGCTGGTCCCTGTCCTTCAAGAGTCCTCCCTCCCAATTTTTACTATGTGTTTATCTATAGATGTATTTATTTTGGCCATTCCCACACTGGGCTGACTTTTCTAGATAACAGGAGAGAGAAAAGATGAGAGGAGATGAGAGAGAGAGACAGGAGATGAGAGAGAGGAGGTGAGAGGGAGACAAGAGGTGTGAGAGAGAGACAGGAGATGAGAGGGAGAGAGAGAGAAAGAAAGGGAGGGAGAGAGAGAGAGGAGATGAGAGAGAAAGAGGGAGAGAGAGAGAGAGGAGATGAGAGAGAAGGAGAGAGGGAGACAGAGAGAGGAGATGAGAGAGAGGAAGAGAGAGAGGGAGAGGGAGAGAAGGAAAGAGAGAGAGGAAGAGAGAGAGGGAGAGAAGGAAAGAGAGAAGGAGAGAGAGAGAGGGAGGGAGGGGGGCAAGACTATAGCACCAGAGCTTCCCCCCTGCAGTGGGGGCCAGTCTGGAAGCCAGGGTGCGTGCACAGCAAGGCAGGAAGTTACCCACAAGTGAGTTACATAGCCGTCCCAAGCTCTCACCTCCTCTCCTGAAGCCTCTGGTTCCCTTTCAGGTTCATAAGCCCCTAATTCATCCAGCCCACTCTTGTCCTGCCTCCTCAATGACCTCCCAGCTCATAATTAAACCCCATTTGCAGGAAACCTGAAGACATCTGCACACGGTCAAAGCTGGAGCATGTGTGTATGAGGCCGGGGAGGAGGGTCCTCACTGAGCTTTCCTGTCCAGGCTGTTCTGTTAGCCCAGCCCCCGTCCATCTTCCTGAACACTGGCGTGATGGAGAGACCTCTGTCGTGGAGGAAGTGGACACAGGACTCTGTCCTGACTCTGAGGCTCTGAAAGCCTGTGAAGTGGGAGAATGGCCTCCCTTGCGCAACGTGTGAAAATAAGATGCAGGTGAGCATCTGTTAAAAGACAACATCGGACAATGTGTTCACCTGGCAGTCTTGTTGAATCAAAGACGTGAAATCTGTAAATAGCTGACAGCCACCCGCGGCAGAAGGGCCGCACCCGCCTGCTCTCGTACCCTGGCGGAGGTCTTCAGTCTCTCACTTAGAGGAGAGAGGAGCAGAGGACTAAGCGCCTGGCCTGTGCAGTGGCAGAGCTGAGTGCCGAGCCCAGCTGCCTCAGCTAAGCTTTCAGTCCTGCTGCAGAGTGAGGTTTCACTGGTGGGAGCCACTGCTCACTGACACACAGCAGTTCAGTGCTGTCCAAGCGGGTGATGGCCAGCCCCTCTCCAGAACCTTCACTTTCACTCACCCCAGCCGCCTGTTCAGAGCTGACGGACTCCAGGACTCGTCAGCACAGTGTCACACTTTTCCAGAAGGAGCCACCAGTCCAGAGTAGTATGACCTTGCCAAGGTCACAGGCCACTTAGCTGGACAGTCAGGACAGGCTCCCCAGTTTCCCTGCTGTACAACCCACGTTATCCATCACATTGACTCATCAAGGAAAGCTCCTTGAAAATGCAGATTCTTTTTTCTCTAGTGAAGACAGAAGAAATACAGTCCAAGCAAAGGAAACAGCCAGCGCAAAGGCCGTGGGGCCATGAGACCCTCCCCTTTTCTTACAGGGCAGAGAGAAGCTGAGGGGAGGGGAGGTAGACAGGGAGGAAGGTAGAGAGACACCCGCAGCCCCGCTTCCCCGCTCATGAAGCTTCCCTCTGCAGGTGGGCACTGGGGGGCCTGAACCCGGGTCCCCAGCACTGTAACGCGTCTCAGCTGGGCACGCCACCACCTGGCATGAGGTCTTTTTCTAGAGGGTATGAGCTGTGTGGAGAGCACCGGTACAAAGAAGGCCACGTGATGGGACTGGCTTTTCAGGTTTTAGACGGAATCTCTCCACTCACTGGACCCTTCCGTTGTGAACAGCTTGTCTTCCTTGTGTTGTGATGAAATCTACCTGCATGTCGTAATGCTTACATTATTTCACCATAGCTAGCAACCACGACCACTGAACGCAGTGGTGCCAGTCAGCTGTTTTTCCTTGGCAGTCACTGCTGTGCTCTGGGAGCGGGCGGGCTGGGGGGCACACACTAGCCCTCAGAACCAGCCCAAGTCTCCCGGACCCTCCTCCTTGAAGCAAGAAACGCCAAAGTGCAATGTCACCAAACCAGAAAATGGTGGAGAAAACAGACTCCTGAGAGGTGGGAGGGAGCTGCTGCAGGCTGAAGCCGCGGTGGGTGTGGCCCGCTGGGTGCTCAGAGTATTGCAGGAGAGAAAACCCGCCAGGGTGCCCAGGAGAGCTGGCTCCTTGGGTAGGGCACACGCCGTGTGTGCAGCCCAGGTGTGAGCCCTGGCCCCACGTGGGAGGTGTTGTCACCAGAGGGAACTTTGGCCTTCCTTATAAGCTCTCTCTCACTCCCTCCCCGTGTCTCCTTCTCTTTCTTCCCTCTCCCTCCTTTTCTTTCTTCCTCCCTCTCTCCCTCTCTCTCTCTCTCCCTTTCTCTCTCTCTCCCTCTCTCTCTCTCCCTCTCTCTCTCTCCCTCTCTCTCTCTCTCCCTTTCTCTCTCTCTCTCTCCCTCTCTCCCTCTCTCCCTCTCTCACTCTCTCTCTCCCTCTCTCTCTCTCCCTCTCTCTCTCTCCCTCTCTCTCTCTCTCCCTTTCTCTCTCTCTCTCTCCCTCTCTCTCTCTCCCTCTCTCACTCTCTCTCTCTCTCCCTCTCTCTCTCTCTCTTGCCCTCTCCTCTCTCTCTCTCTCACTCTCTCTCCCTCTCTCTCTCGCTCTCTCTCTCTCCCCCTCTCCCTCTTCTCTGTCTCTCTCTCTCGCTCTCTGAATCAGAAAGCAGCTCAGAGTAGTGAAATCACATATGCACAGGCTGGGGAGACAACATAATACTTATGCAAACAAACCCTCAGCCTGAGGGTCTGAGGTCCCAGGTTCAATCCCCAGTACCTCCTTAAGCCAGAGATGAACAATGTTCAGGCACACGTGTGTGTGTGTGTGTGTGTGTGTGTGTGTGTGTGTGTGTGTGTGTGATTAAAATTAAGTAAATAAAATATTAAAAGAAAAAGAAATGACACATGCACAAGGCCCAAATTCTACAGAGGAGGAGGAGGAAGCAACAGCAGGGCAGGGGAGAGGAGGAGAGGGGATGGGATGGGAGGAGAGGATGAGGGTTGGGCTCTACTCTTGGCACTTTGCATCAGACCTTCCCTGACAGCCTCCATGCCGCTCCAGCCCTCAGTACACCCCAGTGCCCGTGCCCAGTGCCCACAATCCTCACTTGCATATCAGCTGCCCAGAAAGGTGGCACAAGTATCTGCTGGACCAGAATGAGGGCAGCATGATAGGCGATACGGTTGCAGGAACCAGGAGTGAACAACCTTCAAGCACCATCCCACCAACACCTCTCTCAGTTCCTCTCTGTCCCACCTAATAAAAATATAGCAAAACATGGGAGTTGGGCAGTAGTGCAGCAGGTTAAGTGCACGTGGCGCAAAGCGCAAGAACCGGCGGTGTAAGGACCCTGGTTCGAGCCCCCGGCTCCCCACCTGCAGGGGAGTTGCTGTGTCTGTCTTTCTCTCCCCCTCTCTGTCTTCCCCATCTCTCTCCATTTCCCTCTGTCCTATCCAACAACAATGACATCAACAATAACAATAACCACAACAAGGCTACAACAACAAGGGCAACAAAAGGGGGGAAAAATGGCCTCCAGGAACAGTGGATTCATAGTGCAGGCACTGAGCCCCAGCAATAATAATAATAATAATATTATTTGGGGCAAATAATAATAATAATAATAAAAAGATTCAGGCATAAGAGTTCATATGAGCATTTTTAATACTCCTAAACTAAAAAGAAGTTTACAAATTCACTAACAGATGAATGGATAAATAATGGAGGTGACTGAGACAGTGAAACTTACTCGTCAAAACAGAATAAGTTACAGACACAACAAACCTAGATGAATGTCAAAACAGTACACTCAGCAAAAGCAACTGGACAAAATGACTTGTGCTAAATTTAATTTATATGGAATTCTAGAAGAAAAACTAGTCTACAACGCAACGACTGCCACCTCAACATGCTTCACCTCAGACTGTGTCCAGAGACTTCACATGTGGAATGACAACCCTTCAGCTTCATTACTCGGGTGAGACCTTTCCTTTCATAGTATACTCTAATTCCATCTCAGGTGGTTCACTTTCTAACAAAGTCCCATAACCTAGATATACACCAGTTTCTGTGAGAGAGAGCTTATGTTCACACATATCCATAAACTACTGCAAAATATATACCTGAAAGCAGAAGTACACTAGAGTTTGCAGTTCCAGATGCCACCAGGATGCCGGCCAGGTTTCCCTGGATTGAAGACCCCACCAATGTGTCCTGGAGCTCAGCTTCCCCAGAGACCCACCCCACTAGGGAAAGAGAGAGGCAGACTGGGGGTATGGACCGACCAGTCAACGCCCATGTTCAGCAGGGAAGCAATTACAGAAGCCAGACCTTCTACTTTCTGCTCCCCATAATGACCCTGGGTCCATGCTCCCAGAGGGCTTGAGAATGGGAAAGCTATCAGGGGAGGGGGTGGGTTATGGAGATTGGGTGGTGGGAATTGTGTGGAGTTGTACCCCTCCTACCTTATGGTTTTGTTAATTAATCCTTTCTTAAATAAAATTTAAAAAAAATAAAAGAAAAATAAAAAAAAAGAAAAACTAGTCTAATTTATGGTGAAAGAAATTAGAACAGAGGGGCTGGGTGGTAGTGTACCTGGCTGAGTGCGCACATTACACTGCACAAGGATCCGGGTTCAAGCCCCTGGTCTCCACCTGCAGGGGGAAAGCTTTGCAAGTGGTGAAGCAGGGCTGCAGGTGTCTCTGTCTCTCTCCCTCCCTAACCCTTTCTCCCCTCTTGATTTCTGACTGTCTCTATCCAATAAATAAATAAAGCTCATAAAAATTAAATAAATTAGAACAGTTGCTTTGAGGAGGTGAAAGGGACTAGAATGATGCAAGGAGACTCACTAGAGTGAGAAATGTTTTTGTGATTTTGTTTGGGGATTTGATAGAAGGTAATGAGTATCTGTCGAAACTCATTGAGCTGGACATTTAAGATCTGTGAATTAGGACTGGGGAGATATAATAATGATTATGCAAAAAGCCTTTCATACCTGAGGCACCAAAGGTCCCAGGTTCAATGCCCAGCACCACCATAAGCCACAGCTGAGCAGTGCTCTGGTAATTAAATAAATAAATCTGTGAATTGAACTGTATAAAATTATACATCAACCAAAGAAGAGGGGAGATGGATACACCAGTGCCAATATCTACATCATCTGACTAGAGTCCCTAAAAAGGAAGTAAGTCAGGGGAGGAACTATTCGAAGAAGCAATAATAATAATCTTGGAGTGAACGAAGATGAAAGACTTGTATTTGAAAGGATCCAGAATATACCAAACAGGACAGATAAAATCACGGGAAAACCACACATTAAAATATAGCAAGTATCAAAAGACTGCAGAGATAATCTAAGTCTAAAGAAAAACACTGTTTAGAAAGGAGTCAATGTTAGGGAGTCAGGCGGGAGCGCAGCGGGTTAAGCGCAGGTGGCGCAAAGCGCAAGGACCGGCATAAGGATCCTGGTTCGAGCCCCTGGCTCCCCACTTGCAGGGGAGTCGCTTCACAGGCGGTGAAGCAGGTCTGCAGGTGTCTGTCTTTCTCTCCCCCTCTCTGTCTTCCCCTCCTCTCTCCATTTCTCTCTGTCCTATCCAACAACAACATCAACAATAATAACTACAACAACAACAAAAACAACAAAAGCAACAAAAAGGAAATAAATAAATATTTATAAAATAAAAAAGAAAAGAGTTAATGTCGAATCAAACTGGCCAAGGACCAAAGTAAAATAATTTAAACCAAGAATTTTATATCCAGCCAAACTTTCATTCAAATATTAAGGTAAAAAATACTTTTGAAGTGACTGCTTAAGTAATCAAAATTAATTTTGCAATTGACATTTTGAGACAGGTGAAAGTTTAGCAAATGAGCACAGTTTTAAAGATTTACTTATTTTATGAGAGAGCAGAGCTCTGCTCATCTCTGACATAAAGGGGGCACAAGGGATTGAACCTAGGACCTCAGACATACACTTCTGCTGTGCTAACGCTGTAAGCTCCCCAGCCCAGTAAAGTTTAATTTTAAGAATTCAAATAAAAGAGCAAGAGTATAAATCATCTGTAATAGCTCAGAACTAAAATTCCTAGATAAATTTCTATGCGATGTTATAGGAAGCTGCATCAGTGAAAAGTGGTGAAGGCTGAAGGGGACAGGAGAGCAAGGAGTATGGGGAAACACCGAGGAGCCTGGGAAGTGGCGCAGAAGACAGAGAGCTGGGTTCTCAAGCATGAGGCTCTGAGTGCAGCCTTGGCATCCCATGTGCCAGAGGGATGCTCTGTTTCTCTCTCTAAAGAAAGAAATCTTTCTTTTTTTTAAAAAAAATGCTAACCTTGTATTTTTAGGGAAAAACTATCATAAATCTATTTTTAAAAAACAAAGCATTACAAGAAGACCAAAAAAAAAAAAAAAAAAAACCAGGAGTCAGCGGTGGCGCAGCAGGTTAAGCACACATGGTGCAAAGTGCAAGGATCCCAGTTCGAGTCCCCGGCTCCCCACCTGCAGGGGAGTCGCTTCACAGGTCTGCTGGTGTCTGTCTTCCTCTCCCCCTCTCTGTCTTCCCCTCCTCTCTCCATTTCTCTCTGCTCTATCTAATAACAACGACATCAATAACAACAATAACTACAACAACAATAAAAAAACAAGGGCAACAAAAGGGAAAATAAATAAATATTTAAAAAATTTTTAAAAACCAACAACAAACAACAAATTGAGATAAAAATTTAGGATTGTATGAAACGAATCCAATTACAAAGCAGACTAAAGCAAGTATAAACCTACATCAAATTAATAACCAGAATATATAAAGAAATATATATATATTCACCACTGAAGAGATCCAAAAAGGCCAAGAAACACATGAAAAAATGCTCCAAGTCTTTGATTGTCAGAGAAATGCAAATAAAGACAACAACGAGATACCACTTCACTCCTGTGAGAATGTCATACATCAGAAAAGGTAACAGCAGCAAACGCTGGAGAGGTTGTGGGGTCAAAGGAACCTTCCTGCCCTGCTGGTGGGAATGTCAGTGGGTCCAACCTCTGTGGAGAACAGTCTGGAGAACTCTCAGAAGGCTAGAAATGGACCTGCCCTATGATCCTGCAAGTCCCCTCCTGGGGATAGATCCTAAGGAACCCAACACACCCATCCAAAAAGATGTGTGTGCACATATGTTCTTAGCAGCACAATCTGTAATAGCCAAAACCTGGAAGCAACACAGGTGTCCAACAGTAGATGAGTGGCTGAGCAAGTTGTGGTCTAGATACACAATGGAATACTACTCAGCTATTAAAAGTGGTGACTGGGGCCAGGTGGTGGCACACCTGGTTGAGAGACATTTTACAGTGCGAAGGACCTGGGTTTGAGCCCCTGGCCCCCACCTGCAGGAGGAAAGCTTTGCGAGTGGTGAAGCAGGACTGCAGGTGTCTCTCCAGCTCCTCCTTCCCTCTCGATTTCTGGCTGTTTCTATCCAATAAATAAAGATAATAAAAAAAAATTTTTTAAGTGGTGACTTCACCGTTTTCAGCCGATCTTAGATGGACCTTGAAAAATTCTTGTTGGGAGTCGGGCGGTAGCGCAGCGGTTAAGCGCAGGTGGCGCAAAGCACAAGGACCGGCATAAGGGTCTCAGTTCAAGCCCCTGGCTCCCCACCTGCAGGGGAGTCGCTTCACAAGCGGTGAAGCAGGTCTGCAGGTGTCTATCTTTCTCTCCCCCTCTCTGTCTCCCCCTCCTCTCTCCATTTCTCTTTGTCCTATCCAACAACGAAAGCATCAATAACAACAACAATGACTACAACAATAAAACAACAAGGGCAAAAATAAATAAATAAATATTTATTAAAAAAGAAAAGAAAAATTCTTGTTAAGTGAAATAAGTCAGAAATAGGATGAATACGGGATGATCTCACTCTCAGGCAGAAGTTGAAAAGCAAGATCAGAAGAGAAAACACAAGTAGAACCTGAACTGGAATTGGCGTATTGCACCAAAGTAAAAGACTCTAGGGTGGGTGGTGGTGGGGGAGAATACAGATCCAAGAAGGATGACAGAGGAGCTAGTGGGGGTTGTACTGTTATATGGAAAACTGAGAAATGTTATGCGTGTACAAACTATTGTATTTACTGTTGAATATAAAACATTAATTCCCCAATAAAGAAATTTAAAAAGTTGAATTGTAGAAACAAAGTACGTACACATTCTTTTCAGGAACAGTAAAACATTAAAATAATTAATCTCACATAAGGCCATGAAGTAAAAGTCACATTTCAAATAAAAAGTTTTCACATATTTCACATACTCTGATGATGGTACAATTACGTTACAAGCTTAGCTTTTTTTAAAGGTACAGAGATTTCCCCCATGCACTTAGAAATTTCAAACATCCTTAAGTAATTCATGGGTCAAAGAAAAGTCATTATAAACTGAGTGATAAAACACTATGTATCAAAAATTGTAGAATGCACAAAGAGGCAGGCTGAAAATTTGTGATTTAAGCATCCAACTTAGGGAGTTAGAAAAAAACAGAACAGAAATCCAAGGAAAGTATAAAGAACAGGATTCAACAAAATGAAAAGAAACATACAATTGCAAAAGAAAGCCGTAAGTCGGTCCTTTAAAAAACGGTAATGGCCCTGGAGGCTCGGTAGGCAAAGTGCGTACCTCAGCATATGTGAGGGCCTGGGCTGGACCCCAGGCACCACACAGAAACACCAGGAACAGCATCAAGGGGACCTTCAAAGGATAAAAACGGGCCAGAGAGGCAGCTCAGATAAGCACGAGGTCCTGCGGCAAGACTAAAACAAGTAAATAAGTACATAGATGAGGCACAATTATTGTGGGAAAGAGTAGGGATATAAAAAGAAATTGCGTGGTCTGGGAGGTGGTGCAGCGGATAAAGCGTTGGATTCTCAAGCATGAGGTCCTGAGTTCAATCCCCAGCAGCACATGTATCAGAATGATGTCTGGTTCTTTCTCTCTCTTTCTCCTTCTATCTTCCTGAAAAATAAATAAAATCTTAAAAAAGAAAATGCAGTCAGCAATCTTACGCCTATACATCTGAAAATGTAGGTGAAATGCACATTCATGGGGTCAGGTGGTAGGTGGTTCACTGCTGTGACACAGCTTGAATTCTGGGGTGTGATTAGCACACAGCTGATGTCAGGCTGAATGACTTAGGTCAACCAAGTCATTTAACTGCCAGGCTGGCAGAAGTCTGCCTCCTCCTGCCGGCGCTCGGTGCCTCAGGCTCCGCTCCCCAGGACCCACCATGCTGCCTCTCACGGGACAGACTGAGCATGTGTGGGTAGACAAGCTCAAAAGACTCTCCTCTAAGGCCTGAGTGACTGCACAGTACTCTCCACGTCCCCTGTCCTGCTGTACCTATGATACCATTCCCTACCGCTGAACACACTGTAGTAACCTTGACTGTTGAAACCCACACCAAGCGCCCCCAAAGTCTTTTTTATTTTTTAATTACAGTAGTTCACCTCCTAGAATGCATGCATCACCTGCGTAAGGACGTAGGTTCAAACCCTGGTCCCCACCTGCAAGGTGGTGTAGGGAGGACTTGTGAGCTGTGAAGTAATGCTGCAGGTGTTTCTCATTCTTCATCTCTTCCCCACCCTCAGAAAAAAAAAGTGGGTCCAAGTGGTGGCGCACCTGGCTAAGTGCACACATCACAGTGCCCAAGGACCCGGGTTCAAATCTCTGGTCCCCACCTGCAGAGAGAAAGCTTCACGAGTGGTGAAGCAGAGCTGCGGATGTCTGTCTCTTTCCCTCTCTACCTCCCCTCCCCTCTCAATTTCTCTCTGTCTCTATCCAACAATAAATATTAAAGAAAAGAAATGGAGCAGTGTAGTCACAAATCCAAGCGATAACACTAGTATAGATATTAAAAATATAAATTTAACTTAGAATTTAATAACTTGCGCAGGTGGCGCAAAGCACAAGGACCGGCATAAGGATCCCGGTTCAAACCCCGGCTCCCCACCTGCAGGGGAGTCGCTTCACAGGTGGTGAAGCAGGTCTGCAGGTGTCTGTCTTTCACTCCTCCTCTCTGTCTTCCCCTCCTCTCTCCATTTCTCTCTGTCCTATCCAACAATGACAACAACAATAATAACTACAACAATAAGAAAAACAACAAGGGCAACAAAAGGGAATAAATAAATAAAATAAATATTAAAAAAAAGAATTTAATAACTTGCATTAAAAAACTAAAATAGCAGTTAAAGTCTTTCCACAAAGTAAACAAGTCTAAGTGATTCTACAGTTAAATTCTATCAGAATCAAAGAAATATATCATTTCAATTTCATCCAAACTTTCTTAGAGGACAACAAAAGAAAATATATTACTATCCAATTTTATGAAAACGTATCAAATTTACTCAAGTTTATTAAAATTGCAATACAAAATGTCAAAAAAGTACAAAATAAAAAACTAAAATCAGAGTTCACTTTATTGAGGAAAACTGATGTAAAAATTCTAAGCAAATCATTATGAGAATAACCAAGTAGACACATAATAAACAAAGTAAGCTTGTCCTAGGAATGCAAGGATGACTTAATATTAAAAATTTACAGAAGCCACTAGTTACATTAATGAATTAAAGAAAAGCTTTATGTTCCTTTTAAAAAGTTAATACACACACATATGCTTTCAAATACCAAGCATAAGAAGAGGCAGGGAATAAACTCCAGAGTTCTAATGAGAAAGAGAGAAAAAAAATGTATAAAATACTAATCAAAGGGGCCAGTTTATAACTTAAACACAAACATACTCAGTGATTACATTTTGCAAAAACTTTAGAAAGTGGTTCAAGTGCATCATGCTACTGAGTCCTCAGTGTCTTACGAGCTAGAGATCTTTATTGTCCCCATGGACGGAGTAACTGAGACTGTCACTTGAGCAGGGTCAATCATAAGGAACTCAGGTCTGAATGACTTGAACCAGGTCCCCTCTCTGGGCCTCACTTTTCTCCTGGTGAACCAGACAAGGTATGTCACTTTCTCGACAGGACAGTCATGTGTCTTGACAGGACAGTCATGTGTCTTGACAGCCATGTGTCTTGTGTCTTGACAGTCATGTGTCTCGACAGGATATGTGTCTTGTGTCTTGACAGTCATGTGTCTTGACAGTCTCATGTGTCTTGACAGTCATGTGTCTTGACAGGACAGTCATGTGTCTTGACAGGAGTCATGTGTCTTGTGTCTTGACAGTCATGTGTCTTGACAGGACAGTCATGTGTCTTGACAGGACAGTCACGTGTCTTGTGTCTTGACAGTCATGTGTCTTGACAGTCATGTGTCTCGACAGGACAGTCATATGTCTTGACAGGACATGTGTCTTGTGTCTTGACAGTCATGTGTCTTGACAGTCATGTGTCTTGACAGTCATGTGTCTTGACAGGACAGTCATGTGTCTTGACAGGACAGTCATGTGTCTTGTGTCTTGATAGTCATGTGTCTCGACAGGACAGTCATGTGTCTTGACAGGACATGTGTCTTGTGACTTGACAGTCATGTGTCTTGACAGGACAGTCATGTGTCTTGACAGGACAGTCATGTGTCTTGTGTCTTGATAGTCATGTGTCTTGACAGGACAGTCATGTACTTCATGTGTCTTAATCCAAAAGGACTGTGTGGGCCACACCACAGCCACCACCAGAGTTCTGTGTCCTCACCCTCCCACTGCCCAGAGATAACCACCGGAGTTCTCACAAGTCTTACATAGTTTGCTTGCTTCTGTTTTCTTTCTTCCTTCCTTCCCTTTATTTTTTTTGTTTCTTCAAATTCATGTGTACCCAATCTCTAGAGTCTACATATGAGTGAAACCACCTGGTATCTGTCTTTCATCTCTTGACTTATTTTACTAAGTATTATCACCTCCAGTTCCACCATCCACTTTGTCCCTAAGGACACGTCTTCTGCCTTACACTCACTCTCGTCCTTCGGGAAGAGGGCTGGCTGGTCCAATGCCTGGGCCCTCCCGTTCCAGGTCTCTGCCTGGCTCATTTCTCATTCTGCATGGTGAAGAACACTTCCTTCAAGCTCTTCCCTGTGTATGCTGGGAAAAGCCCACCCCACACTGGTTCTCTCACAGTCCATTTAGTTATCTTCACAGCACCCATCACTGCCTGGAATGGTCTGCTTTCTCCTACCTCTGTGAGGAAGGACTGTGTGCCCACTGCCACCACCTAGAGCCACATCTGACTTCAGAAGTCAATTCGTGAACAAAGCTAGGCTGAATGAATGCCACTTCCTCCAGAAATCCCGGTGTTGGTTCTGCACAAGACCAAGCCAGGGAACTCCTCTGATGCCAGGGTTTCTGCATTTCCCTTTGCCCATACCTGAAACTGTCTGCTCCTATAACCCTCTCTGTGTATATGGTGATCCCTGAACACAAACATTTACCCTACTAAATATATATCCATATCCTAAAGGGATAAACTAAATCTGATCCATCTGTAAATTTAGCACCCTGCTCCCCACCTGCAGGGGAAGCTTCATGAGTGGTGGAGCAGGGCTGTAGGTGTCTGTCTCTCTTCCCCTCTCCCTCTCAATTTCTCTCTGTGTCTGTACACTAATAAATAAATATTTTAAGAAGTCTCAGCACGGGGGCCGGGTGGTGGTGCACCTGGTTGAGTGCACATGCTACAATGTGCAAGGACCCAGGTTCGAGCCCCTGGTCCCCACCTGCAGGAGGAAAGCTTTGAGAGTGGTGAAGCAGTGTTGTAGATGTCTCTCTGTCTCTTCCCTTCTCTGTCTCCCCATTCCTCTCGATTTCTGTCTCTATCCAATAAATAAATAAAGATAACAAAAATTTTTTTTTAAAGTTTCAGCACCTAGCTGGAAGCCTGACAAGCGTGAGCTAGGAAAGCGTTTCTGAAAAAATGCACAAATGGATACATGGTGTCCCCACTTCTGTTTACCCCTCTCTCCTCTCGGACAGGCATCAAGAAGCTGGCTCCCCAGCAAATGATGGGAAAGGTCACTCCAGCAAAATGCCCTCCCTCACGGGGAGTGCCTAATGTCTCTACCAGAGTTGCTCCAGGCAGGGAAGGGACCAGACTGAAGGCAGCATGGCCTCGTCTCAGGAATGGACCTGGGTTTAGGCCGGCAAAGCAATCCACACAGGGTCTTATTCACCACCTGTCTCCAGCCCCAGAGAGAGGCTATGTGGCTGAGCCCCGCCTGGCCGTGGGCCAGTCAGGAAGCACAGGAAGCACTCAATTATTCCGGTCGTGTCCTTACCCAAGAGGAAAGGATGTTTCCTCCAAAAGGGGAAGTGGGGCAGGCAGCCCTGCCCAGGGGTTTGGGCGTTGAGGGAGGAAGTTTCAGAGCAGAGTTCTCGCACAGCCGAAAGGGAAGCCTGAGATAGCAGTCCAGGAGGGTTACCCCAAGAACAGACCCAGTCATCAGGAGGCTGCTGAGTGCGGTGACTCAGCTAGGACGACTGCTCTGGCCGCCTCCTGACTGCCAGCCTGGAGGCGCCAGGACTTCTCTGCTGTGCCCTACCTGCCCCCACTCCTGCCCTGGAGGCGCCAGGACTGCCCTGCTGAGTGCAGTGACTCAGCTAGGAGGACTGCTCTGGCCGCCTCCTGACTGCCAGCCTGGAGGCACCAGGACAGCCCTGCTGTGCCCCACCTGCCCCCACTCCTGCCCTGGAGGCACCAGGACTGCCCTGCTGTGCCCCACCTGCCCCACCTGCCCTGGAGGCACCAGGACTGCCATGCTGTGCCCCACCTGCCCCCACTCCTGCCCTGGAGGCACCAGGACTGCCCTGCTGTGCCCCACCTGCCCTGGAGGGACCAGGACTGCTCTGCTGTGCCCCACCTGCCCCACCTGCCCTGGAGGCGCCAGGACTGCCCTGCTGTGCCCCACCTGCCCCCACTCCTGCCTTGGAGGCACCAGGACTGCCCTGCTGTGCCCCACCAGCCCTGGAGGCGCCAGGACTGCTCTGCTGTGCCCCACCTGCCCCCACCTGCCCCACCTGCCCTGCAGGCACCAGGACTGCCCTGCTGTGCCCCACCTGCCCCCACCTGCCCCGGAGGCACCAGGACTGCCCTGCTGTGCCCCACCTGCCCCCACCTGCCCCGGAGGCACCAGGACTGCCCTGCTGTGCCCCACCTGCCCCACCTGCCCCGGAGGCACCAGGACTGCCCTGCTGTGCCCCACCTGCCCACACCTGCCCTGGAGGCACCAGGACTGCCATGCTGTGTCCCACCTGCCCCACAGGCACCAGGACTGCCTTGCTGTGCCCCACCTGCTCCACCTGCCCTGGAGGCGCCAGGACTGCCCTGCTGTGCCCCACCTGCCCTGGAGGCACCAGGACTGTCCTGCTGTGCCCCACCTGCCCCACCTGCCCTGCAGGCACCAGGACTGCCCTGCTGTGCCCCACCTTCCCTGCTGTGCCCCACCTGTCCCCACTCCTGCCCTGGAGGCACAAGGACTGCCCTGCTGTGCCCCACCTGCCCTGGAGGCACCAGGACTATCCTGCTGTGCCCCACCTGCCCTGGAGGCACCAGGACTGCCCTGCTGTGCCCCACCTGCCCTGGAGGCACCAGGACTGCCCTGCTGTGCCCCACCTGCCCCACCTGTCCTGGAGGCACCAGGACTGCCCTGCTGCGCCCCACCTGCCCCACCTGCCCTGGAGGCACCAGGACTGCCCTGCTGTGCCCCACCTGTCCCCACTCCTGCCCTGGAGGCACCAGGACTGCCCTGCTGGGCCCCACCTGCCCTGCAGGCACCAGGATTGCCCTGCTGTGCCCCACCTGCCCCCACCTGCCCTGGAGGTGCCAGGACTGCCCTGCTGTGCCCCACCTGCCCCCACTCCTGCCCTGGAGACACCAGGACTGCCCTGCTGTGCCCCACCTGTCCCACCTGCCCTGGAGGTGCCAGGACTGCCCTGCTGTGCCCCAGCTGCCCCACCTGCCCTGGAGGCACCAGGACTGCCCTGCTGTGCCCCACCTGCCTCACTCCTGTCCCTGCCTTTCCAAGAGCTGAACACAGGGAACTGATCAAGTCTGCACTCCTCAGCTGAGGGGAGCAAGGTGTGTTGCACAGTCCTGTCCTGTTATTTCCTCAGTTCGCCTCTGGAAGAATCATCGAGTGGCAGAGTTCACACCTCTGGCCCTTGGAACTGTATCTACTTCACATGGCGCCACTGTGAGCCCAGGCTCTGGAGCCAGGCGGCTCAGGTTCGAGTCCTGGCCCAACCACTGAGGAGCTGTAGGACCTGGGGGAATGCTTCCCTTCTCTACACTTCTAATATGTGACCTGCAATAGAAAAAAAGAGGTGGTGGGGGTATGAGCTTCCACTCTGTGGGGGAGTTAAGACCAAAATTCTGTAAAACTCTCAGCCCGTGTGGTGTGGAGCGTGAACAGCACAGTGGCTGGTCAGATTCAGCTCATTGGAGATGAGGCCTGAAGCTCCATATCAGCCAGTCCCCCAAGACATACTCGACAGCCTCATAAGAGCACAAATTGCTATGATCAGTAGACTGGAAGGCATGAAAGCTCCTTGTGTTGGGTCCAAATGTCAGCAACATGGCCTACCAGCACTGTGACTCCATGGCCTACCAGCACTGTGACTCCATGGCCTACCAGCACTGTGACTCCATGGCCTACCAGCACTGTGACCCCACAAGTGACCTGACCTTTCTGTGCTCCATCTCCATCTCTGTGTCATCTAACCATTAGCTGCTCTTTCAGAATTCCCACAAGATATGGTCTGGGAGGTGTCACAGTGGATAAAGCACTGGATTCTCAACTATGAGGTCCTGAGTTCGATCCCTGGCAGCACATGTACCAGAGCTATGCCTGGTTCTTTCTCTCCTCCTATCTTTCTCATGAATAAATAAATACATTATTTAAGAAAAAGTCAATAATTAAGAATTCCCACAAGATGCCTGGCTCACCTGGTTAAGTGCACAAATCCCTGCACAAGTGACTGGGTTTGAGCCCCTGTTCCCCACCTAATGGAGGAAACCTCACAGGTTGTAAAGCTGGTCTGCCTGTGTTTCTCTTTCTCCTTCTTTATCTCCCCCCTTCCATCTCTGAGTCTTTCTGTCTCTAGTCAATAAACGAATGAATGAATGAATGAATAAAATATTTGAAAGAAAAGAACTGCTGTATTTATTCCCATCTGAAGAGGTGATGATGTCTGCTGCTGTCTGCCCGGGGCAGAGCCAGGAATTCAGGGAATTGGCCACTTCTGTGGCTGCTCCAGGCTGGGCGGCTCCTGGTCGACCTCTCTTCCCGGAGACTTCCATGCACCAGGGCACATGCCTGTTTGCCATCCGGCAGCCTCAGGCAACGGTGAAGGGAACTGAGGCAGGAAGTGTAGATGGGTCCTTACAAAAGGACAGTACAGCCCCCCCCCCAAGCCCATCTGTAAACCCTACCAGTTGTGGTGGCCTTCCATCAACTCAGTCACTTAATGGGCATGTGCATCTTGTTAGACACTAAAACACAAACAGTTCTCATAGGGTGATTCTCCCCAGGAACTTCTGCATGGCTAGATGACAAAGGACTCTACTTCTGACAAAGATGCCGTCAGCAGGCCAACTGGCAGGCGGGGAGGGCACAGCAGGGGTCACCTGGGGAAAGGCCTTTACCCAGGCTCCTGATCTGACTTTGAAGGCTGCTTTGCTGTAGATCTGATCTCAGGCAAGCTGCCTTGCTTCCTGGAGTTTGAATTTCCCCTTTGGCAAAATGAAGAGAGTTGTTTATGGGGCTGTTTTAAGGGCTAGGTGAGTTCATGAATAAGAATGGGCTTTGTGGGCAGGGGAGGTGGATGAATGGTTATGCAAACAGACTCTCTTGCCAGAGGCTACCAACAGCCAGTGTCAGTCCCTACACCACCAAAAAACAGAGCTGAGCAGTGCTCAGGTGAAGAAGAGGAAGAGAAGGGGGGAGGAGGAGGAAGAGCATGAGGAAGAAGAGGAAAAAAGAAAAGGAAGTAAAGGAATAAGGAAGGTGGGTGGGTTGGTTTTGAGAACTTGATAAGTGGGAGGCAGAGCAGTGGACAAAGCATGGCACCTAAGAGCATGAAGTCCAGGGCTCATTCCCAGCATCACTGGCTCTCTCCTGCCCCACTAGTAAACACATCGTCTTCTTCTTTTTTTAAGAAACCACAAAAACCTTGAAGTGGTGACCCAGGAGGTGAGGGTCAGGGTTCACCCCCCAACTCCCCTGTGCCAGAGGGATGCCTGGGTGTGTCTCCTACCCTGAGAGGTCAGCCCTGAACAATGTCACTTCACTCCTCCCTGCGGTGAGGACAGATGTCTTCAAATGCTCTGATTCTCTGAAGGTGGGACAGCTGAAAACTTCACGCTTTGACCAAATAACGGTAATTTAGCTGTCCTGACAATGTCTCTCCCTCTCATTAATAAATAAATCAATCTTTTAGAAGGTTTAGCTCTAAAAACAAAACCCTAAAACTCAGGCCAGACAGACACTCACGAGGCAGGACACATGCCTGCCGCAAGAGTGGTCCGAGTCTGCCGCCATCACCACATGGGCGCACTACAGCACCAGCACTGTAGCGGTGTCTTTTCTTGTGACTCTGGGTCTCTTTCTGGATGAAAAAGTAGACCTTGAGGCAGTGAGACTGAGTATACACACCCCAACTGTGTGAGAAGTAATATAAATATAATTTATAATAAAAATAATTATAACATAAATAAATATAAATAAAGACTCTAAAGTGTGGTAGAAGCCTGAGGTGGGAGTATTCAGGTGTCTGGCCCAGGATGACATGTCTGACTATGAAGGAAACTATGACTGGCCTGTCCAGATGGGGCAGCCAGCCAGACCCCATCTCCACCACACATCTCTGCCACAGGCTCCCTGACCCCCAGTGCAGCAAGGCCCAGGAACAGAGGAACAGTAAATCCCCTGGTATGGGGATGGCAAAGCCAAAGTCAATCTCAGGTCCCCCTGGCTTTCTAAATTTTTTCTGCCAAGATTGTTCTTTTCCCTTTTTTTTATATTTTATTTTATTTTATTTATTTATTTTCCCTTTTGTTGCCCTTGTTTTTTTTATTGTTGTTGTTTTTATTGATGTCATCGTCATTGTTGGATAGGAGAGAAATGGAGGGAGGAGGGGAAGACAGAGAAGGGGAGAGAAAGATAGACACCTGCAGACCTGCTTCACCACCTGTGAAGCGACTCCCCTGCAGGTGGGGAGCCGGGGGCTCGAACCGGGATCCTTATGCCGGTCCTTGCGCTTCGCGCTGCCTGCGCTTAACCCGCTGCGCCACCGCCCGAGTCCCGATTGTTCTTTCCCTTAATGACTAGAAGAGGGAGGTATGCAGACCCCTACCCATTGTCTGGGGAGAGCAGGCCCTGCTGTCTGACCACAAGTGCCTACACTTCTCACCCACCTCAGCTGGCAAGCCCCGGAGACAGATGCTTCCACTAAAAGTGAAGGCACACAGCAAGGCCCCAAGGGC
This sequence comes from Erinaceus europaeus, assembly GCF_950295315.1. Classification (NCBI taxonomy): domain Eukaryota; kingdom Metazoa; phylum Chordata; class Mammalia; order Eulipotyphla; family Erinaceidae; genus Erinaceus; species Erinaceus europaeus. The sequence goes on along the minus strand of NC_080172.1, from coordinate 120,036,295 downwards.
TTTGTGTTCCAACATCAGCAAATCTGAATGGGCAGAAAGGCGTGCTCTTGGATGGCATTTTGCTTCCTTTCAGTGCAGATTTAAGAAAGCTACTCAGCTCCCCTGAGTTTCAGCTTCTTCCTCTGTGAAATGAAGACTTTCACAAGCCAAAGACAATAAAGTCATTCAGACTGATTAGCTTGGTTCCAGACACAGTGTCAGAGCTCCTAGATGTTAATTATAAAGATTAGGTCAATGAAGAATCTAAACACAGTATTTTCACAAGAAGTCCTCCTGGGATTCCAAGGGCTTGAAAAAGCTGTTGGGGGAACCCCTGCTATTTCCCACATCACTTTAAAGATGCAGCAACACCAGCACAAGTGGGGCCCAGGATAGAGCCTGCAGCTTCACAGAGGCCCGTTCTGTACTCTATCCACTAAAGCTGAATCACCTTCCAGCTTTATGTATTTTGGCTGGGGCTCTCCAGGCCCTCTGTATTTTTTTTAGAAAGTGAGAGACAGAGAGGACAGGAGAGACACCCTCCTGTGAAACTTCCTCTTTGCACGGTGCTCCCACGGGGGCCTGAACTCGGGTCTTCACACAGAGTGAAATGTGTTCTACCAGCTGAAGTGCCTCCTGCCCCAGCTGGAATGTGTCATATTTGCTGACTTCACAGTAATAAGGAGCAGACTTTCACAGGAAGACATGGCTTTCTAGAGAAGGAAGAAGCCCTGGTGAGTGGGCACAGGGGTGAGTACATCCACTTCTCTGCTGGGTGACTTTGGGCCTCTGTCTTCTCATCTGTCCTGTGGGGATCACAGTGCTTCCCAGGCAGGACTACCATCAGCCAGAGGAATAGGGCCGGGGACTCCCATTCCTGAGGCTCTGAGGTCCTAGGTTCAATCCCCAGCACCGCCGTTAGCCAGAGCCGGGCAGAGCTCTGGTAAGAGAGAGGGGGCTGGGGTGGAGAGACACTAGTGAGTGATTCCATACCTGGTGTCACAGGGCAGAGTGTGAACTCTTGGTGGTAGGTTGTACAGGTGGGAAGGGAGACAGAAACTGCGGCTACGAGTGGTAAGAAGGTAGGAAGAGGACTTTTCAGAACAGTCAACAATCAGCACATTATTAGGTCCTGTCTGCTCAGAGACTGATAAGCCAAGTGGGAACAGCGGAAGGATACAGAAGCAAGAAAGACGCACAGAGACGACCAGGTTATACAGCTCAGTGGCAATCAGGAGGCCTGGAGGATCATGGGAAACGCTGAGCCCCTGAGCCCTGGGCCTGAGCAGGGCACCACCCTGCTGCTTAGCAGACAAAGTCGAAGGTGGACCAGGTAACTCAAGAGGCTGACCTAAGAAAGAGTCACCCAGCAAGTCCTTTGGAGGGCTGCGCTGACGGTTCTTCACATGGTTAACCACGGCTTTACTTCCCTCCACTCTCCTTTTTTTAAGTAGGTGTTTGCTAGACTTTGAGCAGCAGTTGGAGCAGTCCACGGACCTGATGACATGTCAAGATCTGGGAGGATGAAGGACCTTTTCTGGAACGAGCCCAGGGTCAGGGCCTCCACGTGAGACCTGTGTCACTAAGGTCTCATTCTCAGACAGTCCCCCAGTTCCCAGCCCCTCTCTGCTTCCCAGACAAGTGTGTGCCCTCAGAGAACTCACCCCTCGGTCATAAAATGGCAGGGGTGGAGGCAGGTGGGGATCAGTCGGGGTTGAGGGTGTCTGCTCCCCAGTGGGTAGACTCCACACGCAACACGTCCTAGGCACACGGGCTCGAGGCTGCACTGAGCAGTCAGCTGTCTGTGATGGTCCCGTCCCAGACACGGAGACCTTTCCTGGCATCTCTCGTGGTGGCCGAAGCCTCTGCTGGTCTAAGTGCTGCTGGGTGTGGCCCGGAGGCTTTATGGCCCCTCACACTTCCTTGCTGCTGTCATACCAGCTGCTTAGACCCTCAAGGCAAAGCAGAGTCACGGGCTTACTGGCAAGGTGTCTCTCCTATCTGTGGATAAGCATCATTGAGCAGGACAGATGAGATGGCGGTGCCCAGGGGGCCCCCTCCTGGGTGTGTGTGTGTGTGCGAAATGTGCCTCTTGAAGCACCAAGACCGCCTGGCCCCAGGCGTGGGCAGCAGGCCCTGCTCCCTGCTCCCTGAGCCCTGGAAGCTAGTGCCCTGCCACCAAAAGCCTCTAGAGCCCTTAGATTCCAGGTTTGTTTTTTTTAATATATATTTTTAAAATATTTATTTATTCCCTTTTGTTGCCCGTGTTGTTTTACTGTTGTAGTCGTTATTGTTGTTACAGATGTCATCATTGTTGGATAGGACAAAGAGAAATGGAGACAGGAGGGGAAGACAGAGAGAGAAAGACACCTGCAGACCTGCTTCACCACTTGTGAAGCGACTCCCCTGCAGGTGGGGAGCCGGGGGCTGGAAGCAGGATCCTTATGCCAGTCCTTGAGCTTTGCGCCACCTGCGCTTAACCCGCTGCACTACCGCCCAACTCCGATTTTTCACTTTTTTATCCTTATGCATTGGATAGAGACAGCCAGAAATCAAGAGGGAAGGGGGTGATAAAGAGAGACAGAGACACCTCTTTCCCCCTGCAGGTGGGGACCAGGGGCTTGAACCCGGGTCCTTGCACATTGTAAAATGTGAGCTCAACCAGGTGCACCACCACCTGGCTCCCCTTAGATTCTTTTTTTCCCTTTTATTGGGGGTTTACGGTCGGCAGTGAAACGCCACATCTCTCAGTTTTCCACACAACACTCTAACGCCCTTCCCCCAGGTCCTCCTCCACCACCATGTTCCAGGGCCTGAAGCCCACCCCACCCCAGAGTCCTTGACTTTGGTTCAACACACCAGATCCAGTCCATGTTGGGCTGTGTGTCCCCTTTCTGATCTCTCATCTATGTTGGGCTGTGTGTCCCCTTTCTGTTCTGATCTCTCATCTTCTGGCATTATCCCATACTCTTTCTTCTTGAGCCCTGAGATTCTTCCTGGAGACCCCAAACCAGGAGAAGGCTGCTTCATGCAGCTGACATGTTTCAGAGACACTACCAGGCAATAGACAAGGGGCTGGTTCCATATACCCAGCATTCCTTTTTCCTATATTTTATGGTTATTTATTTATGTTGAATGAGCGAGCAATACAGAGATACAGAGAGACACCAGAACACTCTTCAAATCTGCCTTATGGTGATGCTGGGAACCAAACCAGAGACCTTAGAGCTTCAGGCATGACTTTTTGAAAAGTCTTACTGAGGGACCGGGTGGTGGCGCACCTCGTTATGTGCACATGTTACAGTGCTCAAGAGTGCCGGTTCGAGCCCCCGGTCCCCATCTGCAAGGGGAAAGCCTTGCAAGTAGTGAAGCAGGGCTGTAGGTGTCTCTCTGTCTCTCTCCCTCTGTCTCCCCCTTCCCTCTTGATTTCTGGCTTTCTCTATCCAATAAATAAAGATAATAAACTTTTTTATAAAAAATAAAAATAATAAAAGTCTTATTGATCAACCGATTAATCAATCGGGGAGAGGAAGAGAAAGTGAACCAGAGTGTAACTCTGGCACGTGTCAGGCCAGGGCTTGAATTCAGGGCCTCGTGCCCACAAGTCCGGCACTTCCCCACTGTGTCACCTCGTGGGCTATGTGCTCCACACTCCTATTCTGAGCCTGGAGGGCTGTCATGTTAGACCACACAAGTCAGCCCTCTGTTTGGCCCACAGCACCTACTCCAGAAATTGCACATGGGAAGACAGACAGGTGAGGTCAGTGAGGCCAGCAGCTGGGCAGAGAGTGGGGTGTGGTGGGCCTGTGGTGAGGTGGACAGAGAAGCTGCTAGTCTGCTCCAGCCATGACGGCCAGGCTGGGAAGCCGCCCCATGTGGCCACATCGTCTCATCTTTCAGAAGCCAGAATCCCTTGTTTTCACATGAAGTGACATTGTACAGACCCCTTCCTGCCACCGCAGGTGGGTGTTTTGAGACTAACCTGTCACCATCTCGGCCACAGTGTCTGTGGACCAGCTCACAAGTGAGACCCGTTTCAAGCCCTACGGCAGTCCCGCCCTCAGCGGCATCTTGTTTATGGACGAAGAAACTGAGGCTTAGAGGGGGGTCACGCTTTGTCCAAGGACACACAGGTAGTGTATCAGATCTGAAGGACTTAAACTTTGCTCTCCTGAGTTATATCTCTTTCCTTTTACTTTTTATTCTTGCTGTTTTATTTACTGGATAGAGACAGAAATCAAGAAGGAATGGAGAGATTCAGAGAGAGAGAGCACACAAGCTACAACACTTTCTCTGCAGCAGTGCCACCTCCCCTGCAGGTGGGCACTGGGGACTTGAACCTGGGTCCTTGTGCACTATAATATGTGCACTCAACCAGGTGCAGGCCTGCACCCACACACCATCTGCAACCTCCTTGGTACAAATCTTTCTTTAAAGGTGAAGGGAGGGGCAGGAGAGCTCACCCAGCAGAGCCTACACTTGCCTGAAGGACCAGGATCTGAGCCCTGGCACCACAGAGACAGGGCGCACATCACCAGGGGCAACTCCATGCACAGGGGAGCAGCACTGTGATGTCTCTCTTGCTCTCTCCTCTCTTCCTCTGCTTCCCTGTCTTTGATGCTGACAGTGGGAAGAGTCCACTGGAGGCAGTGGAACCGAGGAGGCACAAACTTCTGGTGCCTCCAAAATGAGAGGCTAGGTCACTCACTCGCTAGAATACACACCTTCCTATGTGTGAAGCCCTGGGTTCAAGTCTCAGTGCCACATGGGAGTCCCAAGGAATGGCGTAGCTGTTCTTTCTACTCCTCTCTCTTCTTTCTCATTCTCAGAAAGAAATAAGAAGGTGGGAAATGTTGGGCAGAGAAGGGCACTCCGCTATGTGGTATATGTCCAAGGCCTTGGGAATAAACATAGATTCACTAAGGATGAACTATGAGAGATGCACAGCGAGTTCAAGAGAATGGCTATGGGTCGTAAAGTCAGAGGACAGACGTCCCAAGCCAGCTCTGTCTTGTGTGGCGGGTGACCCTGGGCTAGGCTCTTCTGTCCTCTGAGCCTGTGTCTCCCTGGTCTGGAGAGCCACCAGTTAGCACGAGCCTCTGAAGATATTCCAGCTATGAAATTCTAGGCATCTCTGGCCAGTACTTTGTGGCCTTAGAGGAATATAAAATAGTAATAATAATAACGGGGAGGACAAGTCCATACTCGCTGGGAAGGAACACTACAATTTTTAGTGAAACCTGACCCCTAGTTACTGGAATCCAGAGAGAAGGATGGTAATACTTGGGCAGTTAACCACTACCCTACAGTTAAACAAAAACACATCTGGTTTAACTTTTTTTTTTTCTTTCTCATCTCCACCCCTACCCCCTACCCTCATCTCAAATTTTACCCCTTAATTTGAGAAGTCAAATTAAATGCAAACAATTGATTTCATGCCACGGTAAGGCTGAGAATTTCCGCATGGAAAACTTTAAGCATGAAGTTTTTCTGGGAGCAATTATGAAATGCTGGGGGTGAGATGGAGAGATGGAAACGCATGGGGACGGGACTGTGTTCTTACTACCCTCCGGATGGCAAGCACGGTTTAAAAGTTGCTGGGGGCCTACTATGGCCAGCAGTGAGGGAAAGTAACTTGTCACATGCCACACACTAGGAACTGGAGCACTGATCCCCCCCACCAAAAACATCTGTATTTTCCTGATTGTCTGGCCCTCAATAACCTTCTCTCTGGTCCTACTAGATGTTCCAGTGGTAGTTAAAGCAAATGCTACTGAAAATGTCCACTGAGGCATATTAGTTCTTTATTATAAAGACAGAGAAGTTGAGAGGCAGGGGGAGGTAGGGAGAGAGACAGAGAGACACCTGCAGCCCTGCTTCACCACTCCAAAAGCTTTCCCCCTGCAGGTGGGGGCTGGGGGCTTGAACCCAAGTCCTTGCACACTTAACCAGGTGTGCCACAGCCTGCCCTCCTTGGCATATTGGTTTTTCACTGACAGTCGCCCACACAGTTGCACTAGTGCCAGAAACCTGGTAGTGATCTCTCTGGCAGTTCTCACAGTGACTCACATGTGTAGCCTCATAAATCCACATTACAGATGCTGTCCTCACCCACGGTCCAGAGAGGGAAACTTGTCCAGAGTCACACGGCACCTCAAGGAATGACCCCCTCAAGCAATCTACTACCTCCAGCTGCTCTCTAAAGTGCAAATATCTCTGGAAAGAGGAGACGATGGGGAAAAAATAAGTCAAACGAACACACCACACGCCTAGCCCGCTACACGGACGTCTTGGGGAGCTGAGTCAGCATTCCTGTGGCCATGCGGAGGTTTGTGGAAGCTGGTTTTCAGCCCAGCTAGCTCACTCTCCCTCCAGTGTTCTCTTCACGTTCGGGGCTTGTACTAACAAACCCAACAGGACCTGACTCAAGGTAAGAACACACCAGCAACCCCCCTTTAAACTGGGAGGCCTTTACCCCCAGGTGGGCACAGCACAGACACAGGCTCAGGAGTCTGGACAAGGGTAGCTCCTCAGGTAGCATGTGCTCCCCTTGGTAAGTCACTTCCCCTCTCCCAGAGGCTTCTCCACTAAGGAAAGGAGGAATTCAGTCTCTCTTACAAGGCATGCCAGCTGTAGAAAGCACGAGGTGAGTACAGTTTGGGATTACTCCCCTGTCCCAAATTGGGACTCACTGAAGTGTAAGAACAGGCAGCACACAGGGCAAGTGGTGTGGGCAACAGGCCTCCCGGGACCCTGGAGCCAAGGCTGCGTCAGGATGGGTAGGAAATGTCATCTGCCCGAGGGTGTAGACTGGAGGGCACCGTCCACCCTGTGGCACAGCCCGCTGGGCGGGCAGGGCCCACGTCAAAGGGGCCATGGGCTTCCAGGTCAGGACAGCTCTACACCTGATCTCAGTGCTGCATTGTCTAGAGAGAAGAGAGCTAATTATAGCCAATATGTTTTTGTTTTTTAAGTACAGGCACCAGCTAAACACTTCACATACTTTAACTGCATCTAGACCTCACCGCGAAGGTACTATTTACTGGTCTCTGCTTACGGGAAGAGACTCAAGGGAAAGGCAGAACTCACTCTAGGCCACAGCTGTGCCCCTTCCTAGCTCCGCGAGAACATGCTTGCTGGGGACATTGCATTGCGCTCCAGTGGGCTGGGCGGTGACACGATCCATCGATAAGACCCTCGGCTCTCAGGAACTAGTTCCTGAGATCAACCCCAGTGGCGAATGTGCCAGAAAAGCTCTGGTTCTTTTTCTCCTCCTCTCTCATTAGTGAACAATTCTTAAAAATTCTACTGCCAAAAAAAAAAAAAAGAAAAAGAAAAGAAATTCCTACTGCGCTTTGACTTCCTTGTGAACTGCTTTACTCTGAAATGTCCACTTCAGAACTCAGAGATCGTCTTGCTACCCAGTGTTTGCTGAGGAAGAACTCCTCTGCTGTCCTAGCCCTGCTCTAGCCCAGGACAGGGTGCAGGCGGGTGCCTGGCTGAAGGGAGACCCAGCTTTCCTTTCTCTCCGGCCTCCTCCCCCACCTCGAGGGGGGCAGGGACACAGGCAGGGCGCCCGCAGAACCCCATGTTTCAGGAATTCAGAGGCCCCAGCTCAGGAAGAGAGAGGAGGCCGGAGCAAGGGAAGAGCAGGGGCAGGGAGTGGAGGTGAGATGGGGACAGGACAGGTGGAGGGGAGCCGAGGTCGGTGCTGGGGAACCCGCCCCCGCCCTCCTCTCCTGGACGCCAGAATGGCTCGACTCAACTTGGCTGTGCCTCAGTTTCCTGGTTTGTAAAACGAACTGAAGCACGTGAAACCCTGAGCAGGCCTGGCACGGTGAAGGTGTTCAGGCTACAGCTGCGGCCACACTGCCCACCCAGCCCACCCTCCGCCTGGGGAGGGAGGGGGGGGTGACCTTTTCCCAGGACCCAAATGGCCCTTTGTCCCAAGAATCTCAATCTCTCTCTCCCTCGCTCCTCTCTCTCCTTTCACCCCCTCCAGAACTTCCCACACCCCCAGCCCCATCAGGCCTTTGTCAAGGTCCCCTCCTCCACCCCCATTATGTGTGAGAAAAGGGACAAAAGGGGCTGTTGAGAAGCCCTCCTCCCCGCCAAGCCCAAACTCCTTTAACCCCTTGTTGTCAGCGTGGCCAGCAGCGACCAGCCGGTCACCTCACCTGGGCGCAGAGGGGGTGGCAGACTCCCTAAGCTGAGGGCTGCAGAGGGGACCCCAAGACTGCAGAGGGGACCCCAAGACTGCAGAGGGGACCCCAAGACTGCAGAGGTGACCCCTAGACTGCAGAGGGGACCCCAAGACTGCAGAGGGGACCCCAAGACTGCAGAGGGGACCCCCAAGACTGCAGAGGGGACCCCAAGACTGCAGAGGTGACCCCCAGACTGCAGAGGTGACCCCCAAGACTGCAGAGGGGACCCCCAAGACTGCAGAGCGGACCCCAAGACTGCAGAGGGGACCCCCAAGACTGCAGAGGGGACCCCAAGACTGCAGAGGTGACCCCCAAGACTGCAGAGGGGACCCCAAGACTGCAGAGGGGACCCCAAGACTGCAGAGGGGACCCCAAGACTGCAGAGGAGACCCCCAAGACTGCAGAGGGGACCCCAAGACTGTAGAGAGAGACCCCCAAGACTGCAGAGGGGACCCCAAGACTGCAGAGGGGACCCCAAAGACTGCAGAGGAGACCCCAAAGACTGCAGAGGGGACCCCAAGACTGCAGAGGGGACCCCAAGACTGCAGAGAGACCCCAAGGCAGCAGAAGGAAGCCCAAGGCTGCTCGGCCGCCAGCTCCCAGACACCGAGCCCACCTGGCGGCCGCTTTCTCCAGCCACGGAGCCCGCAGCCAGACCCTCCCTGCGTACCCCTCGGCCGCAGGGACGCAGCGGTCCTCCGGGCTGGGCGGGGGCCGGCCCACGCTCCCCACCCAAGGGTGCCGCCGAGGCTGCTCAGCAGTCGGAAGCCGCCGGTGGGGAGGACCCGGGACCCCGGAACCCCGGGACGGAGCGCAGGCTCTGCGGGCGCCACGTCTGGCAGGGACGAGCGCTGGGTCCCCGTCAGGCCATTACCTGCAGCAGCGCCGCCGCCAGGAAGTCCTCCGGGCTCTCGGGGATCTCGGCGAGCAGGGAGCAGCGCGACCGTCGGGGCGGGGAGCGCTGGGGACACCGGCGGGGCAGAGACGCGGGGCTGCGGGGGCGCCACTGCCAGCTTATAAAGGAGCGGGACCCCGCGCCCCCAGCCCGCCCCCGCGGGGACCTTCCGCCCCCGCCCCACCCGGGGGAGGGACCAGTGCCCCGGCTCAATGGCCCCTCCCGAGGTCCCTTCCCGCCCCCGAGCCCTGGGGGTGGGGAACCCAGCACACAGCACCCAGCACCCACCCTCGCCGCGGGGACCCAGTCCCACCCCCACGTCCCCCAGGGGACACAGGACCCCACCCCCACCCTGCCCCAGGGGACACAGGGCCCCGAACCCACCCTGCCCCAGGAGACACAGGACCACAAACCCACCCTGCCCCAGGGGACACAGGACCCCGAACCCACCCTGCCCCAGGGGACACAGGACCCAGCCCCCACACTGCTCCAGGGGACACAGGACCCCACCCCCACACCCTGCCCCAGGGGACACAGGACCCCGCCGCCACCTCCCCCAGGAGACTCAGGACCCAACCCCCACCCTACCCCAGGGGACACAGGACCCCGCCCCTCATCCTGCCCCAGGGGACACAGGACCCCACCCCCCACCATGCCCCAGGGACACAGGATCCCACCCCCCCATCCTGCCCCAGGGAACAGAGGACCCCACCCTGCCCCAGGGGACACAGGACCCCACCCCCACCCTGCCCCAGGGGACACAGGACCCCGCCGCCACCTCCTCCAGGGGACACAGGACCCCAGCCCCCACACTGCTCCAGGGGACACAGGACCCCACCCCCACCCTGCCCCAGGGGACACAGGACCCCGACCCCCACACTGCCCCAGGGGACACAGGACCCCACCCCACATCCTGCCCCAGGGGACACAGGACCCCGCCGCCACCTCCCCCAGGGGACACAGGATCCCACCTCACACCCTGCCCCAGGGGACACAGGACCCCACTCCCCATCCTGCCCCAGGGGACACAGGACCCCACCCCCACCTGCACTAGGGGACATAGGACCCCGCACCCCACCCTGCCCCAGAAGACACAGGACCCCACCATCCTGCCCCAAGGGACAGAGGACTCCGACCCCCACCCAGCCCCAGAGGACACAGGACCCAACCCCCACCCTGCAACAGGGGACCCAGGATCCCCCATCCTGCCCCAGGGGACACAGGACCCCGACCCCCACACTGCCCCAGGGGACACAGGACCCCACTCCCCATCCTGCCCCAGGGGACAAAGGACCCCACCCCCACTTGCCCCAGGGGACACAGGACCCCACCCCACCATGCCCCAGGGGACACAGGACCCCACCCCCACCCTGCCCCAGGAGACACAGGACCCCACCCCCACCCTGCCCCAGGGGACACAGGACCCCAGCCACCACCCTGCCCCAGGGGTCACAGGACCCCACCCCCACTCAACACCAGGGGACACAGGACCCCGACCCCCACACTGCCCCAGGGGACACAGGACCCCGACCCCCACCCTGCCCCAGGGGACACAGGACCCCGCCCCCACCCTGCCCCAGGGGACACAGGACCCCACCCCCACCCTGCCCCAGGGGACACAGGACCCCACCCCCACTCTGCCCCAGGGGACAAAGGACCCCACCCCCACCCTGCCCCAGGGGACACAGGACCCACCCCCACCTGCACCAGGGGACACAGGACCCCGCCCCCACCCTGCCCCCAGGGGACCCAGCGTCCCCTCACCCTCCACCAGAGATCCGTCCGGAAGCGGGTCAGGGCGCCCTCTGCCGGGAGAGTGGTGCCACCTCGTGAGGCCGCCCCTCTGCACCCCAGGGCCGGTCAGCCAGTCCCAGGTGGGGTCTCAGACCAGGCTCCAGGTGCTGCCCACACACCCCACCCTACACCCCCAACCCCACTGGTTCCCAGTCCTGTCAGGGGCACCAGACGTTGCCCTCCAGCCCTCAGCCCCTCACCCTTCACCTGTCACCAATCACCCCATCAACCCCTCAACACCTGAACCCCTCACTCCTGCACCTCTCAACCCCTCACTCCTCACCTCTTCACCCCTCAACATTCACCCTTCAGCCCCTCAATCTCTGAACCCTTCAGACCCTTAGCCCATCACCCAATCACTCCCTCATGACCTCACCCCCTAACCTCTTCAACCCTCACCCCCCCAAACCCACAAACCCACTCACACCCGCCTCACCCCTCACCTCTTCACCCCTCACCCCATCACTCCCTCACCTCTTCACCCCTCACTGCCCAAATACCCCCACACCCCCTCACACCCTCGACCACCTCATCCCCATCAACCCCTCACATATTCACCCCCCACCACCTCACGCACCACATCCCCGTCACCCCCCTCACCACCCTCACCTCCCAAACCCAGGGCACTGCCCTTTGAGGGAGCTCAGCCCTGTCTCCTCGCCTGTCCTCCAGGGTGAGAGGGCCACATCTTTGTTCCTTTTCTCTCTCACCCTCTCTATCTTGTCTGATACTCACTGTCCTGAGTATTGTGCCTTTACATACCTGTGTCCCTCCTCAGTACAGACCGCAGGTGGCTCAGTTCCTCCTCGTCCTGGGATGTGTCCAAGGCCATGTCCAGAACTATGGGCTGTGTCTGGGCTATGGGCTGTGTCTGAACTATTGGCTGTGTCTGGGCTATGGGCTGTGTGTGGGCTACGGGCTGAGTCTGGGCTACGGGCTGTGTCTGGGCTATGGGCTGTGTCTGGGCTATGGGCTGTGTCTGGGCTATGGGCTGTGTCTGAACTATGGGCTGTGTCTGGGCTATGGAATGTGTCTGGGCTATGGGCTGTGTCTGGGCTATGGGCTGTGTCTGAACTATGGGCTGTGTCAGAACTATGGGCTGTGTCTGGGCTATGGGCTGTGTCTGGGCTATGGGCTGTTTCTGGGCTATGGGCTGTGTCTGGACTATGGGCTGTGTCTGGGCTATGGGCTGTGTATGAACTATGGGCTGTGTGTGGACTATGGGCTGTGTGTGGGCTATGGGCTGTGTCTGAACTATGGGCTGTGTCTGAGCTATGGGCTGTGTCTAGGCTATGGGCTGTGTCTGGGCTATGGGCTGTGTCTGAACTATGGGCTGTGTCTGAACTATGGGCTGTGTCTGGGCTATGGGCTGTGTCTGGGCTATGGGCTGTTTCTGGGCTATGGATTGTGTCTGGGCTATGTGCTATGTCTGGGCTATGGGCTGTGTCTGGGCTAAGGGGTGTGTCTGGGCTATGGGCTGTGTCTGGGCTATGGGCTGTGTCTGAACTATGGGCTGTGTCTGGGCTATGGGCTGAGTCTGGGCTATGGGCTGTGTCTGGACTATGGGCTGTGTCTGAACTACGGGCAGTGTCTGGGCTACAGGCTGTGTCTGGGCTACGGGTTGTGTCTGGGCTACGCGCTGTATTGGGGCTACGGGCTGTGTCTGGACTATGGGCTGTGTCAGGGCTATGGTCTGTGTCTGGGCTAAGGGCTGTGTCTGGGCTACGGGCTGTGTCTGGGCTATGGGCTGTGTCTGAGCTATGGGCTGTGTCTGGGCTATGGGCTGTGTTGGGCTATGGGCTGTGTCTGGGCTATGGGCTGTGTGTGGACTTTGGGCTGTATCTGGGCTATGGGCTGTGTCAGGGCTATGGGCTTTGTCTGAACTATGGGCTGTGTCTGGACTACGGGCTGTTTCTGGGCTATGGTCTGTGTCTGGGCTATGGACTGTGTCTGAACTATGGGCTGTTTCTGGGCTATGGGCTGTGTCTTGGCTACGGGCTGTGTCTGGGCTATGGGCTGTGTCTGGGCTATGGGCTGTGTCTGGGCTATGGGCTGTGTGTGGGCTATGGGCTGTGTCTGAACTATGGGCTGTGTCTGTGCTATGGGCTGTCTGTGCTATGGACTGTGTGTGGGCTATGGGCTGTGTCTGGGCTATGGACAATGTCAGGGCTATGGGCTGCGTCTGGGCTATGGGCTGTGTCTGAAATATGGGCTGTGCCTAGACTATGGGCTGTGTCTGGGCTCTGGGCTGTGTCTGGGCTATGGGCTGTGTTGGGCTATGGGCTGTGTCTGAACTATGGGCTGTGTCTGGACTATGGCCTGTGTCTGGGCTATGGGCTGTGTCTGGGCTATGGACTGTGTCTGAACTATGGGCTGTGTCTGAACTATGCGCTGTGTCTGGCCTACGGGCTGTGTCTGGGCTACGGGTTGTGTCTGGGCTACGGGCTGTATTGGGGCTACAGGCTGTGTCTGGACTATGGGCTGTGTCTGGGCTATGGTCGGTGTCTGGGCTAAGGGCTGTGTCTGGGCTACGGGCTTTGTCTGGACTATGGGCTGTGTCTGGGCTATGGGCTGTGTCTGTGCTATGGGCTGTGTCTGGGCTATGGGCTGTGTCTGGGCTATGGGCTGTGTGTGGACCTTGGGCTGTGTTTGGGCTATGGGCTGTGTCTGGGCTATGGGCTGTGTGTGGGCTATGGGCTGTGTCTGTACTATGGACTGTGTCTGTGCTATGGGCTGTGTGTGGGCTATGGGCTGTGTCTGGGCTATGGGCTGTGTCTGGGCTATGGGCTGTGTGTGGACTATGGGCTGTGTCTGGGCTGTGGGCTGTGTCTGGGCTATGGGTTGTGTGTGGGCTATGGGCTATGTCTGAACTATGGGCTGTGTCTGTGCTATGGGCTGTGTGTGGGCTATGGGCTGTGTGTGGGCTATGGGCTGTGTCTGGGCTATGGGCTGTGTCTGGGCTATGGGCTGTGTCTGGGCTATGGGCTGTGTCTGGGCAATGGGCTGTGTGTAGACTATGGGCTGTGTCTGGACAATGGGTTGTGTCTGGGCTACGGGCTGTGTCTGGGCTACGGGCTGTGTCTGGGCTACGGGCTGTGTGTGGATTATGGGCTGTGTCTGGGCTATGGGCTGTGTCTGAACTATGGGCTGTTTCTGGACTATGGGCTGTGTCTGGGCTATGAGTTGTGTGTGGGCTATGGGCTGTGTCTGGGCTATGGGCCGTGTCTGGGCTATGGGCTTTGTCTTGGCTATGGGCTGTGTCTGGACTATGGGCTGTGTCTGGGCTATGGGCTGTGTCTGGATTACGAGCTGTGGCTGGACTATGTGCTGTGTCTGGGCTATGTGCTGTGTGTGGGTTATGGGCTGTGTGTAGGCTATGGGCTGTGTCTGAACTATGGGCTGTGTCTGAACTATGGGCTGTGTCTGGGCTATGGGCTGTGTCTGAGCTATGGGCTGTGTCTGGGCTATGGGCTGTGTTGTGCTATGGGCTGTGTCTGGGCTATGGGCTGTGTGTGGACTATGGGCTGTGTCTGGGCTATGGGCTGTGTCTGGGCTATGGGCTGTGTGTGGACTATGGGCTGTGTCTCGGCTATGGGCTGTGTCTGGGCTATGGGCTTTGTCTGAACTATGGGCTGTGTCTGGACTACGGGCTGTTTCTGGGCTACGGGCTGTGTCTGGGCTATGGGCTGTGTCTGGGCTATGGGCTGTGTGTGGACTATGGGCTGTGTCTCGGCTATGGGCTGTGTCTGGGCTATGGGCTTTGTCTGAACTATGGGCTGTGTCTGGACTACGGGCTGTTTCTGGGCTACGGGCTGTGTCTTGGCTACGGGCTGTGTCTGGGCTATGGGCTGTGTGTGGGCTATGGGCTGTGTGTGGGCTATGGGCTGTGTCTGAACTATGGGCTGTGTCTGTGCTATTGGGCTGTGTCTGGGCTATGGGCTGTGTCTGGACTATGGGCTGTTGCTGGGCTATGGGCTGTGTCTTGGCTCTGGGCTGTGTCTGGGCTATGGGCTGTGTCTGGGCTATGGGCTGTGTCTGAACTATGGGCTGTGTCTGGACTATGGCCTGTGTCTGGGCTATGGGCTGTGTCTGGGCTATGGACTGTGTCTGAACTATGGGCTGTGTCTGGGCTATGGGCTGTGTCTGGGCTACGGGTTGTGTCTGGGCTACGGGCTGTATCGGGGCTACGGGCTGTGTCTGGACTATGGGCTGTGTCTGGGCTATGGTCTGTGTCTGGGCTAAGGGCTGTGTCTGGGCTATGGGCTTTGTCTGGGCTATGGGCTGTGTCTGGGCTATGGGCTGTGTCTTGGCTATGGGCTGTGTCTGGGCTATGGACTGTGTCTGGGCGATGGGCTGTGTCTGGGCTATGGGCTGTGTGTGGACTATGGGTTGTGTCTGGGCTATGTGCTGTGTCTGGGCTATGGGCTGTGTGTGGGCTATGGGCTGTGTCTGTGCTATGGGCTGTGTCTGTGCTATGGCCTGTGTGTGGGCTATGGGCTGTGTCTGGGCCTTGGGCTGTGTCTGGGCTATGGGCTGTGTCTGGGCTATGGGCTGTGTGTGGACTATGGGCTGTGTCTGGGCTGTGTGCTGTGTCTGGGCTATGGGCTGTGTGTGGGCTATGGGCTGTGTCTGAACTATGGGCTGTGTCTGTGCTATGGGCTGTGTGTGGGCTATGGGCTGTGTGTGGGCTATGGGCTTTGTCTGGGCTATGGGCTGTGTCTGGGCTATGGGCTGTGTCTTGGCTATGGGCTGTGTCTGGGCAATGGGCTGTGTGTGGACTATGGGCTGTGTCTGGACAATGGGTTGTGTCTGGGCTACGGGCTGTTTCTGGGCTGCGGGCTGTGTCTGGGCTACGGGCTGTGTCTCGGCTACGGGCTGTGTGTGGATTATGGGCTGTGTCTGGGCTATGGGCTGTGTCTGAACTATGGGCTGTGTCTGGGCTATGGGCTGTGTCTGGGCTATGAGTTGTGTGTGGGCTATGGGCTGTGTCTGGGCTATGGGCCGTGTCTGGGCTATAAGCTGTGTCTAGGCTATGGGCTGTGTCTGTGCTATGGGCTGTGTCTGGATTATGGACTGTGTCTGAATTATGGGCTGTGTCTGGGCTACAGGCTGTGTCTGGGCTGTGGGCTGTGTCTGGACTATGGGCTGTGTTTCGGCTATTTGCTGTGTCTGGCCCTTGGGCTGTGTCTGGGCTATGGGCTGTGTCTGGACTATAGGCTGTTGCTGGGCTATGGGCTGTGTCTGGGCTATGGGCTGTGTCTGAACTATGGGCTGTATCTTGGCTATGGGCTGTGTCTGGGCTATGGGCTGTGTCTGGGCTATGGGCTGTGTCTGAACTATGGGCTGTGTCTGAACTATGGGCTGTGTTGGACTATAGCCTGTGTCTGAACTATGGTCTGTGTCTCGGCTACGGGCTGTGTCTGGGCTACGGGTTGTGTCTGGTCTATGGGCTGTATCGGGGTTACGGGCTGTGTCTGGGCAAAGGGCTGTGTCTGGGCTATGGGCTGTGTGTGGACAATGGATTGTGTCTGGGCTACGGGCTGTGTCTGGGCTACGGGCTGTGTCTGGGCTACGGGCTGTGTGTGGATTATGGGCTGTGTCTGGGCTATGGGCTGTGTCTGAACTATGGGCTGTGTCTGTGCTATGTGCTGTGTCGGCGCTATAGGCTGTGTGTGGGCTATGGGCTGTGTCTGGGCTATGGGCTATGTCATGGCTATGGGCTGTGTCTGGGCTATGGGCTGTGTCTGAAATATGGGCTGTGCCTGGGCTATGGGTTGTGTCTGGGCTCTGGGCTGTGTCTGGGCTATGGGCTGTGTCTGGGCTATTGGCTGTGTCTGAACTATGGGCTTTGTCTGGACTATGGCCTGTGTCTGGGCTATGGGCTGTGTCTGGGCTATGGACTGTGTCTGAACTATGGGCTGTGTCTGGGCTACGGGCTGTGTCTGGGCTACGGGTTGTGTCTGGGCTACGGGCTGTATCGGGGCTACGGGCTGTGTCTGGACTATGGGCTGTGTCTGGGCTATGGTCTGTGTCTGGGCTAAGGGCTGTGTCTGGGCTATGGGCTTTGTCTGGGCTATGGGCTGTGTCTTGGCTATGGGCTGTGTCTGGGCTATGGGCTGTGTCTGGGCTATGGGCTGTGTCTGGGCTATGGGCTGTGTGTGGACTATGGGTTGTGTCTGGGCTATGTGCTGTGTCTGGGCTATGGGCTGTGTGTGGGCTATGGGCTGTGTCTGTACTATGGGCTGTGTCTGTGCTATGGGCTGTGTGTGGGCTATGGGCTGTGTCTGGGCTATGGGCTGTGTCTGGGCTATGGGCTGTGTCTGGGCTATGGGCTGTGTGTGGGCTATGGGATGTGTCTGAACTATGGGCTGTGTCTGTGCTATGGGCTGTGTGTGGGCTATGGGCTGTGTGTGGGCTATGGGCTGTGTCTGGGCTATGGGCTGTGTCTGGGCTATGGGCTGTGTCTTGGCTATGGGCTGTGTCTGGGCAATGGGCTGTGTGTGGACTATGGGCTGTGTCTGGACAATGGGTTGTGTCTGGGCTACGGGCTGTTTCTGGGCTGCGGGCTGTGTCTGGGCTACAGGCTGTATCTGGGCTACGGGCTGTGTGTGGATTTGGGCTGTGTCTGGGCTATGGGCTGTGTCTGAACTATGGGCTGTGTCTGGGCTATGGGCTGTGTCTGGGCTATGAGTTGTGATTGGGCTATGGGCTGTGTCTGGGCTATGGGCCGTGTCTGGGCTATGGGCTGTGTCTGGGCTATGGGCTGTGTCTGGGCTATGGGCTGTGTCTGGATTATGGACTGTGTCTGAACTATGGGCTGTGTCTGGGCTACAGGCTGTGTCTGGGCTGTGGGCTGTGTCTGGACTATGGGCTGTGTCTCGGCTATTTGCTGTGTCTGGCCCTTGGGCTGTGTTGGGCTATGGGCTGTGTCTGGACTATGGGCTGTTGCTGGGCTATGGGCTGTGTCTGGGCTATTCATTGTGTCTGAACTATGGGCTGTGTCTTGGCTATGGGCTGTGTCTGGGCTATGGGCTGTGTCTGGGGTATGGGCTCTGTCTGAACTATGGGCTGTGTCTGAACTATGGGCTGTGTTGGACTATAGCCTGTGTCTGAACTATGGGCTGTGTCTCGGCTACGGGCTGTGTCTGGGCTACGGGTTGTGTCTGGGCTATGGGCTGTATCGGGGCTACGGGCTGTGTCTGGACTATGGGCTGTGTCTGGGCTATGGTCTGTGTTGGGCTATGGGCTGTGTCTGGGCTATGGGCTGTGTGTGGACTATGGGCTGTGTCAGGGCTATGTGCTATGTCTGGGCTATGGGCTTTGTCTGAAGTATGGGCTGTGTCTGGACTATGGGCTGTTTCTGGGCTATGGGCTGTGTCTGGGCTACGGGCTGTGTCTGGGCTATGGGCTGTGTCTCGGGTATTTGCTGTGTCTGGGCCTTGGGCTGTGTCTGGGCTATGGGCTGTGTCGGACTATGGGCTGTTGCTGGGCTATGGGCTGTGTCTGGGCTATGGCCTGTGTCTGCGCTATGGGCTGTGTGTGGACTATCGGCTGCGTCTGGACTATGGGCTGTGTCTGGGCTATGGTCTGTGTCTGGGCTATGGGCTGTGTGTGGGCTATGGGCTGTGTCTGAACTATGGGCTGTGTCTGTGCTATGGGCTGTGTGTGGGCTATGGGCTGTATGTGGGCTATGGGTTGTGTCTGGGCTATGGGCTGTGTCCGGGCTATGGGCTGTGTCTGGGCTATGGGCTGTGTCTGGGCAATGGGCTGTGTGTGGACTATGGGCTGTGTCTGGACAATGGGTTGTGTCTGGGCTATGGGCTGTTTCTGGGCTACGGGCTGTGTCTGGGCTACGGGCTGTGTCTGGGCTACGGGCTGTGTGTGGATTATGGGCTGTGTCTGGGCTATGGGCTGTGTCTGAACTATGGGCTTTATCTGGGCTATGGGCTGTGTCTGGGCTATGAGTTGTGTGTGGGCTATGGGCTGAGTCTGGGCTATGGGCCGTGTCTGGGCTATGGGCTGTGTCTTGGCTATGGGCTGTGTCTGGGCTATGGGCTGTGTCTGGGCTGTGGGCTGTGTCTGGTTATGGGCTGTGTCTCGGCTATTTGCTGTGTCTGGGCCTTGGGCTGTGTCTGGGCTATGGGCAGTGTCTGGACTATGGGCTGTTGCTGGGCTATGGGCTGTGTCTGGGCTATGGGCTGTGTCTGCGCTATGGGCTGTGTCTGGACTATCGGCTGCGTCTGGACTATGGGCTGTGTCTGGGCTATGGACTGTGTCTGAATTATGGGCTGTACCTGGGCTATGGGCTGTGTCTGGGCTATGGGCTGTGTCTGAACTATGGGCTGTGTCTGAACTATGGGCTGTGTTGGACTATGGCCTGTGTCTGAACTATGGGCTGTGTCTCGGCTACGGGCTGTGTCAGGGCTACGGGTTGTGTCTGGGCTACGGGCTGTATCGGGGCTACGGACTGTGTCTGGACTATGGGCTGTGTCTGGGCTATGGTTGTTGGGCTGTGGGCTGTGTCTGGGCTATGGGCTGTGTGTGGACTATGGGCTGTGTCTGGGCTATGGGCTATGTCTGGGCTATGGGCTTTGTCTGAACTATGGGCTGTGTCTGGACTACGGGCTGTGTGTGGACTATGGGCTGTGTCTGGACAATGGGTTGTGTCTGGGCTACGGGCTGTGTCTGGGCTACGCGCTGTGTCTGGGCTACGGGCTGTGTGTGGATTATGGGCTGTGTCTGGGCTATGGGCTGTGTCTGAACTATGGGCTGTGTCTGTGCTATGGGCTGTGTCTGTGCTATAAGCTGTGTGTGGATTATGGGCTGTGTCTGGGCTATGGGCTATGTCAGGGCTATGGGCTGTGTCTGGCTATGGTCTGTGTCTGAAATATGGGCTGTGCCTGGTCTATGGGCTGTGTATGGGCTCTGGGCTGTGTCTGGGCTATGGGCTGTTTCTGGGCTATTGGCTGTGTCTGAACTATGGGCTGTGTCTGGACTATGGCCTGTGTCTGGGCTATGGGCTGTGTCTGGGCTATACACTGTGTCTGAACTATGGGCTGTGTCTGGGCTACGGGCTGTGTCTGGGCTACGTGTTGTGTCTGGGCTACGGGCTGTATCGGGGCTACGGGCTGTGTCTTGACTATGGGCTGTGTCTGGGCTATGGTCTGTGTCTGGGCTAAGGGCTGTGTCTGGGCTACGGGCTTTGTCTGGGCTATGGGCTGTGTCTGGGCTATGGGCTGTGTCTGGGCTATGGGCTCTTTCTGGGCTATGGACTGTGTCTGGGCTATGGGCTGTGTCTGGGCTATGGGCTGTGTCTGGGCTATGTGCTGTGTCTGGGCTATTGGCTGTGTCTGAACTATGGGCTGTGTCTGAACTATGGGCTGTGTCTGGGCTACGGGCTGTGTCTGGGCTACGGGCTTTGTCTGGGCTATGGGCTGTGTCTGGGCTATGGGCTGTGTGTGGACTATGGGTTGTGTCTGGGCTATGTGCTGTGTCTGGGCTATGGGCTGTGTCTGGGCTATGGGCTGTGTCTGTACTATGGGCTGTGTCTGTGCTATGGGCTGTGTGTGGGCTATGGGCTGTGTCTGGGCTATGGGCTGTGTCTGGGCTATGGGCTGTGTGTGGACTATGGGCTGTGTCTGGGCTGTGTGCTGTGTCTGGGCTATGGGCTGTGTGTGGGCTATGGGCTGTGTCTGGGCTATGGGCTGTGTCTGGGCTATCGGCTGTGTCTGGGCAATGGGCTGTGTGTGGACTATGGGCTGTGTCTGGACAATGGGTTGTGTCTGGGCTACGGGCTGTGTCTGGGCTACGGGCTGTGTCTGGGCTACGGGCTGTGTGTGGATTATGGGCTGTGTCAGGGCTATGGGCTGTGTCTGAACTATGGGCTGTGTCTATGCTATCGGCTGTGTCTGGGCTATGAGTTGTGTGTGGGCTATGGGCTGTGTCTGGGCTATGGGCCGTGTCGGGGCTATGGGCTGTGTCTGGGCTATGGGCTGTGTCTGGGCTATGGGCTGTGTCTGAACTATGGGCTGTGTCTGGACTATGGCCTGTGTCTGGGCTATGGGCTGTGTCTGGGCTATGGGCTGTGTCTGGGCTATGGACTGTGTCTGAACTATGGGCTGTGTCTGGGCTACGGGCTGTGTATGGGCTACGGGTTGTGTCGGGGCTACGGGCTGTGTCTGAACTATGGGCTGTGTCTGGGCTATGTACTGTGTCTGGGCTATGAGTTGTGTGTGGTCTATGGGCTGTGTCTGGGCTATGGGCCGTGTCTGGGCTATGGGCTGTGTCTTGGCTATGGGCTCTGTCTGGGCTATGGGCTGTGTCTGGATTATGGACTGTGTCTGTACTTTGGGCTGTGTCTGGGCTACAGGCTGTGTCTGGGCTGTGGGCTGTGTCTGGACTATGGGCTGTGTCTCGGCTATTTGCTGTGTCTGGGCCTAGGGCTGTGTCTGGGCTATGGGCAGTGTCTGGACTATGGGCTGTTGCTGGGCTATGGGCTGTGTCTCGGCTATGGGCTGTGTCTGCGCTATGGGCTGTGTCTGGACTATCGGCTTCGTCTGGACTATGGGCTGTGTCTGGGCTATGGGCTGTGTCTGAACTATGGGCTGTACCTGGGCTATGGGCTGTGTCTGGGCTATGGGCTATGTCTGAAATATGGGCTGTGTCTGAACTATGGGCTGTGTTGGACCATGGCCTGTGTCTGAACTATGGGCTGTGTCTCAGCTACGGGCTGTGTCAGGGCTACGGGTTGTGTCTGGGCTACGGGCTGTATCGGGGCTACGGGCTGTGTCTGGAATATGGGCTGTGTCTGGGATATGGTCTGTGTTGGGCTATGGGCTGTGTCTGGGCTATGGGCTGTGTGTAGACTATGTGCTGTGTCTCGGCTATTTGCTTAGTCTGGGCCTTGGGTTGTGGTTGGGCTATGGGCTGTGTCTGGACTACGGGCTGTTGCTCGGCTATGGGCTGTGTCTGGGCTATGGGCTGTGTCTGAACTATGGGCTGTGTCTTGGCTATGGGCTGTGTCTGGGCTATGGGCTGTGTCTGGGCTATGGGCTGTGTCTGAACTATGGGCTGTGTCTGAACTATGGGTTGTGTTGGACTATAGCCTGTGTCTGAACTATGGGCTGTGTCTCGGCTACGGGCTGTGTCTGGGCTACGGGTTGAGTCTGGGAAATGGGCTGTATCGGGGCTACGGGCTGTGTCTGGACTATGGGCTGTGTCTGGGCTATGGTCTGTGTTGGGCTATGGGCTGTGTCTGGGCTATGGGCTGTGTGTGGACTATGGGCTGTGTCTGGGCTATGGGCTATGTCTGGGCTATGGGCTTTGTCTGAACTATGGGCTGTGTCTGGACTACGGGCTGTTTCTGGGCTATGGGCTGTGTCTGGGCTACGGGCTGTGTCTGGGCTATGGGCTGTGTCTCGGCTATTTGCTGTGTCTGGGCCTTGGGCTGTGTCTGGGCTATGGGCTGTGTCTGTGCTATGGGCTGTGTGGGCTATGGGCTGTGTCTGGGCTATGGGCTATGTCAGGGCTATGGGCTGTGTCTGGGCTATGGGCTGTGTCTGGGCTATGGGCTGTGTGTTGACTATGGGCTGTGTCTGGGCTATGGGCTGTGTCTGGGCTATGGGCTCTGTCTGGACTCTGGGCTGTGTCTGTGTTATGAGCTGTGTGTTGACTGTGGGCTGTGTCTGAACTATGGGCAGTGTCAGGACTATGGGCTGTTGCTGGGCTATGGGCTGTGTCTGGGCTATGGGCTGTGTCTGCGCTATGGGCTGTGTCTGGACTATCGGCTTCGTCTAGACTGTGGGCTTTGTCTGGGCTATGGGCTGTGTCTGAACTATGGGCTGTACCTGGGCTATGGGCTGTGTCTGGGCTATGGGCTGTGTCTGAACTTGGGCTGTGTCTGAACTATGGGCTTTGTTGGACTATGGCCTGTGTCTGAACTATGGGCTGTGTCTCAGCTACGGGCTGTGTCAGGGCTACGGGTTGTGTCTGGGCTACGGGCTGTATCGGGGCTACGGGCTGTATCTGGACTATGGGCTGTGTCTGGGCTATGGTCTGTGTTGGGCTATGGGCTGTGTCTGGGCTTTGGGCTGTGTGTGGACTATGGGCTGTGTCTGGGCTATGGGCTATGTCTGGGCTATGGGCTTTGTCTGAACTATGGGCTGTGTCTGGACTACGGGCTGTTTCTGGGCTATGGGCTGTGTCTGGGCAATGGGCTGTTTGTGGACTATGGGCTGTCTGGACAATGGGTTGTGTCAGGGCTACGGCCTGTGTCTGGGCTACGGGCTGTGTCTGGGCTACGGGCTGTGTGTGGATTATGGGCTGTGTCTGGGCTATGGGCTGTGTCTGAACTATGGGCTGTGTTTGTGCTATGGGATGTGTCTGTGCTATGGGCTGTGTCTGGGCTATGGGCTGTGTCTGGGCTATGGGCTATGTCAGGGCTATGGGCTGTGTCTGGGCTATGGGCTGTTTCTGAAATATGGGCTGTGCCTGGGCTATGGGCTGTGTCTGGGCTCTGGGCTGTGTCTGGGCTCTGGGCTGTGTCTGGGCTATTGGCTGTGTCTGAACTATGGGCTGTGTCTGGACTATGGCCTGTGTCTGGGCTATGGGCTGTGTCTGGGCTATGGACTGTGTCTGAACTATGGGCTGTGTCTGGGCTACGGGCTGTGTCTGGGCTACGGGTTGTGTCTGGGCTACGGGCTGTATCGGGGCTAAGGGCTGTTTCTGGACTATGGGCTGTGTCTGGGCTATGGTCTGTGTCTGGGCTAAGGGCTGTGTCTGGGCTACGGGCTTTGTCTGGGCTATGGGCTGTGTCTGGGCTATGGGCTGTGTCTGTGCTATGGGCTGTGTCTGGGCTATGGGTTGTGTCTGGGCTATGGGCTGTGTCTGGGCTATGGGCTGTGTGTGGACTATGGGCTGTGTCTGGGCTATGTGCTGTGTCTGGGCTATGGGCTGTGTGTGGGCTATGGGCTGTGTCTGTACTATGGGCTGTGTCTGTGCTATGGGCTGTGTGTGGGCTATGGGTTGTGTCTGGGCTATGGGCTGTGTCTGGGCTATGGGCTGTGTGTGGACTATGGGCTGTGTCTGGGCTGTGTGCTGTGTCTGGGCTATGGGCTGTGTGTGGGCTATGGGTTGTGTCTGAACTATGGGCTGTGTCTGTGCTATGGGCTTTGTGTGGGCTATGGGCTGTGTCTGGACTATGGGCTGTTGCTGGGCTATGGGCTGTGTCTGGGCTATGGGATGTGTCTGAACTATGGGCTGTGTCTTGGCTATGGCTGTGTCTGGGCTATGGGCTGTGTCTGGGCTATGGGCTGTGTGTGGACAATGGGCTGTGTCTGGGCTGTGTGCTGTGTCTGGGCTATGGGCTGTGTGTGGGCTATGGGCTGTGTGTGGGCTATGGGCTGTGTCTGGACTATGGGCTGTGTCTGGACTATGGGCTGTGTCTGGGCTATGGGCTATGTGGACTATGGGCTGTGTGTGGGCTATGGGCTGTGTGTGCACTATGGGCTGTGTTTGGGCTATGAGATGTGTCTGGTTATGGGCTGTGTCTGGACTATGGGCTGTGTCTGGACTATGGGCTTTGTCTGGACAATGGGTTGTGTCTGGCTATGGGCTGGGTGGGACTATGGACTGTGTGTGGAATATGGTCTATGTCCGGACTATAGGTTGTGTCTGGTCTATGGGTTTTGTGTGGACTATGGCCTGTGTCTGGACTATGGCCTGTGTCTGGACTATGGGCTGTGTCTGGGCTATGGGCTGTGTCTAAACTATGGGCTGTGAGTGGTCTATGGGCTGTGTGTGGACTGTGGGCTGTGTCTGGGCTGTGGGCTGTGTCTAGGCTATGGGCTGTTTCTGGGATTTTGTCTCTGTCTGGACTATGGGCTGTGTCTGTACTATGGGCTGTGTCTAGACTATCAGCTGTTTCTGGACTATGGGCTGTGTCTGGAATATGGCCTTTGTCTGGACTATGAGCTGTGTGTGGGCTATGGCCTGTGTCTGGACAATGGGTTGTGTCTGGCTATGGGCTGGGTGGGGACTATGGGCTGTGTGTGGACAATGGGCTGTGTCTGGACTATGGGCTGTGTCTGGACTATGGGCTCTGTCTTTGCTATGGGCTGTGTCTGGGCTATTGGCTGTGTCTGGTCTATTCATTGTGTCTGAATTATGGCCTGTGTCTGGGCATTGGGCTGTGTCTGGGCTGTGTGCTATGTCTTGGCTATGGGCTGTGTCTGTGCTATTGGTTGTGTCTGGGTTATGGGCTGTGTGGATTATGGGTTGTGTATGGACTGTGGGCTGTGTCTAGGTTATGGGCTGTGTGTGGACTATGGGCTGTGTCTGGGCCTTGGGCTGTGTGTGGACTATGGGCTGTGTCTGGACAAGGGGCTGTGTCTGGGCTATGGGCTGTGTCTGGGCTATGGGCTGTGTGTGGACTATGGGCTGTGTCTGGGCCTTGGGCTGTGTGTGGACTATGGGCTGTGTCTGGACTATGGGCTGTGTCTGGGCTATGGGCTGTCTCTGGACTATGGGCTGTGTCTGGTCTTATGGACTGTGTGTGGGCTTTGGGCTGTGTTTGGGCTATGAGATGTGTCTGGTTATGAGCTGTTTCCAGACTATGGTCTGTGTCTGTGAGATGGGCTATGTCTGGACTATGGTCTGTGTCTGGACTATGGGTTGTGTCTGTACTATGGGCTGTGTCTGGACTATGGGCTGTATCTGGGCTATGGCCTGTGTCTGGGCTATGGACTGTGTCTGGGCTATGGTCTGTGTCTGGACTATGGGCTGTGTCTGGACTATGGCCTGTGTCTGGGCTATTGGCTGTGTGTGGACTATAGGCTGTGTGTGGACTATAGGCTGTGTCTGGATTATGGGCTGTGTCTTGGCTATGGGCTGTGTCTAGACTATAGTCTGTGTCTGGGCCATGGGCTGTGCCTGGATTATAGTCTGTGTCTTGGGCCAGGTGCAGGTAGCTAAATGAGACCTAGAATGAATGTTCATGGAAGGAGACTCCTTCACTAGATAGACTCCCTGCTGTTGATGGCTCAGGGAAGCCTGCATACAGGTTCCTCGCAGCCAGAGCCCCACCTTGTGCCTCCCCTGTGATGGAGCAGCCTTGGTTTCCCAGGCAGGAGAGCAGATATCCTGTTCCTGTGGCCCCTCTGGGCTCCTTGGCTCTGTGGCTCTACCTGCCCTCTGCTTGCCTTCACTACTAGGTGTGAGGTCTGGATGCAGGCCGAAAACACCCAGGAAGGTGGTGTATCCTTAGAGAATAGGTGATAATGGGGGGTGCTCAGGCCAACACAGAAAGGAGTAGCTGTCAGCACTGCCACTATGGACTCCAGAATCAGAGCCTGACGATGGGGGAATTTTATTAATAGGGACAGGCCGCAGAAAGCTCATGGTCTTACAGGATTCTGGGCCTGAACAAAGAAAGGGGTGGTCCAGCTTTGGTGGGGTGGCGGGGAGAGTTGCAGGCTGAGAGCAGAATAACCAGCCCAAACTCCTCTCTGGTGACACCCGCCCCAGGAGCAGGCCTCTTGCCTACAGGCCTCCCAACAGCCCACTTCACAGAGAAGTTCTAGGCCCAGACATAGCACATGGCTGCAACCTGGCTTGGGGTTGGCCCCAGGAACCAGGAACTGCCCTGTATTTCTTCCGTCCTGTGTTTTAGCAACCAGTACTGTTCATTTAGCTATGTGACTGTTCCCTCCTTGACATAATTTAAAAAGTGAGTCAAGGGGCCAGGCGGTGGCACACCTGGTTGAGCGCACACGTTACAGTGCACAAGGACCCAGGTTCGAGCCCTCGGCCCCCACCTGCAGGGGGAAAGCTTTGCGAGTGGTAAAGCAGGGCCACAGGTGTCTCTCTGTCTCTCTCTCCCTATCACCCCCCTTCCCTCTGAGTTCTGACAGTCTTTATAAAATAAATAAAGATAATTTTAAAAAGTGAGTCAAAAGTGTTGGGGTCTCTGGTGGGGTGATCTCCAGGGGAAAGGTAATGGACCGGTTCTTTCTTGCTCACGTAAGAGACGACATGAAGTAAAAGACACCGGGGAGATCTGCAGCGTACTCAGACCTCAGATCTCCAGTCTCAGGTCTCAGATCTCCTTTATTAGCAGGTGGACATGAGTTCAATAGAAAACCAAACAAAGGGAATTATTGAAATATGTCAGAAATTACAGGTTTCTTAAAGATCAGCTTGCCCCTGTGGTAGGGGGCTGGTATGACAGGAATTGATGAGATACAAGACAGTTATTCTCCATGATGCAAGCAACTTAATTATCCAAAGGTATTTGAGAGAAGCATAGGGGTTAAACCAGTAGGGTGAGACAGACAGAAGATGGATATCAAAAGGCCATATAGCTTGGAATTTCTCTTGTCTGGGGTCTGAGGTGTATGATGGAATGTGTGATAAGGTGTGTTCTTCTGTGATCAGAAGGTAAGGTGAACTTTGAGTAAATGAATCTTTTTTTTTTTTAAGATTTTATTTATTTATTAATGAGGAAGATAGGAGGAGAGAGAAAGAACCAGTTATCACTCTGGCATGTGTGCTGCCGGGGATCGAACGGGGCCTCATGCTTGAGAATCCAAAGCTTTTACCACTGCGCCACCTCCCGGACCACTAGTAAATGAATCTTAAAGTTGGTGTCCATGTGACCTGTAGTTAATGGAGAGAAGTATTGGGGTTTTTGTGGGCCTGAGAGTCAAGAAGGAAAGAACTAAGGCTGAGTTTCTCCCCTTTTGCTCACCTCGGTTGAGAGAGACTAACCAAGAGGGAATCTTCTCAGACCTCCATCCAAGGAAATCTATTCACCTGTTTCATGGGTTATGTTATTCTCGGTGGGTGGGGGAATCATGGGGATGGCCAGTGAATCAAGCCTGGGGGATACACTTACTACAAAAGAGGTTGTGGGTGGAGCACCCTGACTGAGCCCCAAACCTGGCAGGAGCTAGGCAATATCTTATGAACTCCCAGGAGTTTGAGATGATATCACCTGGGCGTCAGAGGCAAATCCCCAGGCAGGGAAGTCCAGTCCACCTTCTGCAGCCTGGCAACTGGATATACCTGTCCTGGGCCTCCGACATGTGTCCTGACGTTGAATCTTCCCAGAGACAGAGGGAACAGCATCTCCTGAATGGGGCCCCCTGTGCCTGGGTGGTTTCTCCCCAGGGCCCCCCAGACATCACCCACCTGGTGGAATTGGGTACCAGTCAGAGGGCTTGTTGCTCAGTGAGCCCACCACCTTCCTCCTTCACTGACTGGGGGGCAGGCAGCAGTCACTGCTCCCCTGCTTCCTGGGTGCTGGTCCTCCTGGCCCTGTAGCACATCAGGAAAGAGGCTTGGCTGGAAACCTGGATCCCTCCATTAAGTTCTCCTCCCCACTTTCTGCAGAATCTGAGAAAATCACTTTCTCTGGCTAGGCAGAGGTGCCCTCTGGCTGCCTGAAGTGGAAATCACCTGACTCCAGTCCAGATGCAGGACTGCTCAGCAGGGCTCCTGACTCCAGTCCAGATGCAGGACTGCTCAGCAGGGCTTCCGCACATGCAGACACAAACCTCTGGGCCTTCCTGTCATTGCTGGCAGAATAAGCAGATGGGACTGCTTAACCTCTGTGCTCCCTTTGCTCTGAGAACTAATCACTTTATTTATTATATTTATTCATTTATTTATTGAATTTTACCAGAGCGCTGCTCAGTTCTGGTTTAAAGTGGTATGGGGGAGTCAGGCAGTAGCACAGCAGGTTAAGTGCATATGGTGCAAAGCGCAAGGACCAGTGTAAGGATCCCGGTTCGAGCCCCCAGCTCCCCACCTGCAGGGGAGTCACTTTACAGGCAGTGAAGCAGGTCTGCAGGTGTCTTTCTCTCCCCCTTCTATGTCTTCCCTTCCTCTCTCCATTTCTCTCTGTCCTATCCAACAACGACAACATCAAAACAACAATAATAATAACTACAACAATAAAACAACAAGGGCAACAAAAAGAAATAAATATTTTTTAAAAATAAATAAAGTATGGAGCACTGAACCTGGGACTTTGGATCCTCAGGCATGAGAGTCTTTTTACAGAACCATTATTCTGTCTACCCCGCCCCCACCTCATTTCATTGTCTCAACAGTTCTGTAAGGTGAGCTGAGCAGGCATTTACACTCCCCGTGTACCTGAGGAGCCCCCCCCCCCCCAGATACAGCACCCAGACAGACAGTGAGCTGTGTCATCCGCCATGTGCCTGACCCAGGTTCTTTGATGCAGGTGCGTCTAGCTGCCTCCACACTGAAGGAATATTCAGGATTGTGGTAGCTTTCCCTTTCTCCCTCTGTCTCTTTCTCTATCCATCTGGAAAAAATACAATGAAGCCCTCCCTGATGGCCACCAAAATGAAATTCAAAAAAAAAGGAAGAAAGAAAGAAGTGCCAAAGAAGGGGCTGGGTCGTGGCACACCTGGTTGAGGGCACATGTCACAGTGCACAAGGACCCAGGTTCAAGCCCCCGGTCCCCACCTGCAGGGGGATGCTCTGCAAGTGGTGAAGCAGCATTGCTGGTGTCTCTTCTGTCTCTCCCTCTCTATCACCCCATTCCCTCTTGATTTCTGGCTGTCTCTATCCAGTACATAAATTAAAGAAAATTAAAGGAAAAAGAAATGAGGAAACCAAGAACTGGGGAGAGACAGTATAGTGGTCATATAAGACGACTTTATTTCTGAGTCCCAGGTTCAATCCCCAACACCGCTGTAAGCCTAGATGATTAAAAGTGGTCTGGCCCCCCCCCAAAAATGAGGGAACCAAGGCCAGATCATCAGTTATCTAACAATCAGATTTATGACTGAGACTTTCTCTTTTTGTTATTTTTTAAATATTTATTTGTTAATGAGAACAATAGGTAGAGAGGGGGGAGGAGAAGGGGGAGAGGGAGGGGGAGAGAGAGGGAGAGGGAGAAGGAGAAAGAGAGAACACACGCTAGATATCACTCTGGTCCATGTGATGCCAGTGGAGAGTGTGGTGTGTGGGGTGGGGTGAGGCAATGTGTGGAGGGTGGGGAGTGGGAGGGGGAGACGACCTGACATTTAACCACATATTTAAAGGGAGCAGGTCTGGTCTGAAAAACTTCTGTCCCTCTTGACAGGGACAAAGAGAAAGAAAGGTTTCTGTCCGCATGCAGCGGTCTAGTTTGAGAAACCAGGTAGACCATAAAAGGCAGCAGGGTGAGGCAGAAAACAGAAGGTGAGAAGTGAATTGAATAGATTTAGGGGCTCAGGAGTCCGTGGGAGGAGGCAGATGGTGGTAGGAAACAGGTTGAGAGAGAGAAGATGCACGTGGAGTGAATTAAGGGCCAGAGAGAGCCTGCCTGGGCCACCAGGTGAGGAGAGGCCCAGGACACTGTGTGCCTGCTGCCGGGCTGTCCAGCAGTGTGCCCAGCCTGGTTCCAACCCCACATCCACACCCTAGACACTGACCTATCTATCTGTCTATCTATCTATCTATCTATCTATCTATCTATCTATCTTTCTATTTGAAATATGGTTTGAACATGAACCCAAGGACTCACTCATGTGCTAGACCACCACTGTCCAGGCTTCTAGTCAATTTCTCTCTCTCTCTCTCTCTCTCTCTCTCATAAGCTTTCAAGGCCAAATAGAGTGCACATGTTACCATACTTCAAGGACCCAGGTTCAAGCCCCCTGGACCCCCACCTATAGGGAAAAAGCTTCAGAAGCAGTGCTGTAGATCCTGGTCTCCATCCCTCCCCCACCCCTGAGAAAGAAAGGGGGGAAGAAATGGCCACCAGGACCAATGGACTCACTATATAGGCGCTGAGTCTCGGTAATAACCCTAGTGGCAAAAAAAGAGTATCTTTATTTTCTTCCATAGTTGGAGCACTGCTCAGTTCTGACTCATACAGGTGCCAGAGACTGAAGCTGAGCACATTGGGCCTCAGACATGAAAGTCTGTCACCTAAACTGTGCTAAGGACTGCTTCCCTGATCCTTCATTCTTTAGTTCTGGGGGGTGGAGAGAAGGAATGAGAAAGACAGGTGGAGAGGAGAGACACCCTAGCACCACCACACTGAAATGAAAAGCTCACAGGCAGAAGAATGAAGGGAGGAGTCTGCCATGGCCGCCTCTCTCTCCCGCCTGCCAGGACCCCAGTGGAGGCCTTGGTGGCCTCTGTAGCCACCTGCTCTCACCTTTGATACCTTGATGGACTCTGCTCAGTCACTCGTGCTGCACCAGCTCGCAGGCAGGTAAAGGCTTAGTGCTGAAGATGCAAATGCTCAGGCCTGGTAGGAATCGGCCTCGGTCCCGTTGTTTGGTTATCTTTGAGTCATGACATCAGAGCTGTGATGCTCGGAGCTGCACTGTGGATCTTCCCGTGACAGCACCATGCATGTTGCTCCCAGGTGGCATGGAAGCCAGAAGCCAAGGCCTCGTTCCCAGCTAGGCTTGGGGTTCTCCCTGGTAGGCCACCATCTGCTCCCAGCTCCCGGTCCCACGCTCAGCCCATACCCAGCCCTCATGTCTGTGAAAACCTTTCCCTCGAGGAGGACTAACCCAGTGTAGCTCTTCACATCTGCATCTTCACCCTTAGTCCCAGTCTGCTCCCGACAGTCAGCACTAGTTCCAGCACCCTAAGAACAGGCCTGTCTCTGGCCCTGAGATTGTCCTCCTTCCCAGCTGCACAGAGAGCCCTTGGCCCTGGAGAGCCTGCCCTGTGAGGAACAGTGTTCCTGTTCTGCTCTTTCTTTCCAAAGTGACCTATGAACAGGCTCCAGGCTCCTAGTGAGAACATTTTGCTTCCCATTCTCCACCCTGGAGAAGTCAGGGAGCCAAGATGAAGGAAACGGCCAACTTCTGGGGGCTGGATTCCAGAGGCCCAGCCCATGCAGTCCTGTGGCATTTTCAGACTGGTGATAGCAAAGAAGTCATCTCCAAAAAGTGGGGACAGAGCTGACTTCCCAGGATGACAGGAGCTCTGCTTCACACATGCAGGGCTTTCAGCTTGAAGTCCCACCCACTGAATCAGTCTTCCTGTCCACTGGGCTTGCCCAGCCTGCTGCCTGTCTCCAATGGATGGGTCTGAAAGTGGCCTTAGTGGTGCCCACCTGCCCACTCCACTTGTCCATTCCACTTCCTGCTGCCAACAGCTGCAAAGTCAAGGACCTAAAGGCAGCGGCTGCTGATGCCATCTGGGTTAGGGATTAGTTTACAGCATTCTTTAAAAATATTTATTTATTTAGATAGAGACAGAGAAAAATTGAGATGAAAAGGGAAGATAGGGAGAGAAGAGGGTGGAGAGACACCTGCAACCCCACTTCACCTCTTGTGAAGCTTCCTCTGACAGGTGGGGACCAGGGCCTTCAACCCTGGTCCTTGTGCATTGCAGCATGTGCACTCAGCCAGGTGCACCACCACCCAGCTCACTATCTTTTTTTTTATTAAAAAGTCTGTCTTTTAAAAATGTGTTTATAGACAGACCAGACCACAGTCCTGTCGCATTTGCTGGTGCAGAGAATAAACTGGTAAGCCCTGAACTCCAGCTACTCAGCTACCTGCCCAGCTGTGTTAACAATGTTTTTTGTTGGTCTGTTTAATGTCCATTTATTTATGGGACAGAAAAAAGCCAGAGCATTACTCTGGCACATATGATGCCATGGGTCAAAGTCAGAACCTCATGCTTGAGAACCCAAATGGGGTTTTGTTGGTTTGTTTTGCTGCAGGGTTGTCTCTGGGGCTCAGTGCCTGCATGATGAGCCCACTGCTTCCAGCTTCCATTTTCTTCCTCTATTTTATTTGATAGGACAGAAAGAAATTGAAAGGGGAGGGGGGGATAGAGAAGGAGAGAAAAAGAGACACCTGCAGCCCTGCTTCACCACTCATGAAACTCCCTCCCCTTGTTCCCACAAGTGGGGCCTGGAGGCTTGAACCCAGGTCCTTGGGCATGGTAATGTGTGCACTCAACCTGGTGCACTGCTGTCTGGCCCTGAGAACCCAACCACCTCCTGTGCGGTTCTGGGAGTTTCAAGAGTTGGCAGGTTTCTGCTCTGTTTGCTTTCAGTCAAGCACCTGGACTAGTAACCCAAGAAGGAGAACTTGCTGCATCTCTGTGTGCTGGGCTAGTGTGGGGGTGCCTCTTCCTGGGCGCGTACTCTCTGGGCTGGAGAGAACTTGACCGGAGCCAGCTTGGGCTTCTATTCACTCAGCAACTCGAGGGAGATGACTCAGGAACCAAACATGTGGTGAGACAATGCAATGTCTTCATTGATCAGAGAGCCACAGCTTTTAAAAGACAGACCCAGAAGTGCCAAGTCGGAAAAGGAAATGGCTAGGAAAGGGGCGGAGAAAGGCAAAATGGAGCTGGAATGGTAGGAACTTCCTTAGCAACTGTTGTGAGGGTTTTAACTGGTAGGATTAATATTACCCTGCAGGCAGGAGGGTCTTGAGGGTAGAAAGAAGACAGATCAAAGGAATGGAATGGGTGGGGATCTTTCAGGCAAAACAATGATTATGTAGATAGGCCATAGTATCAGGAATGCAGGGTGCTCTGTGAGCCCTGCCCAGCTCAACCACATCCTCACAATTTCCCAACATCTCTCCATTTCTTTTTATCTAATGGCCATAGTGTCAGGAATACAGGGTGTCTGTGAGGTAGGGAGTCTGATAAGACGGGGCAAACCTTTGGGGGTTATTCCTGCCCCTCCGTGCTCAACTTCTTGGTAGAGAGAGAGACTGACAGGATAGACTGACTCCTCAGGCCAAACCCTGCCAAGCTCAACCACATCCTCACAATTCTCTGACATCTCCCCCTTTCTTATATCTAATGGCCATATTTAAATAGGTCAATGTCTGTAAAAGACTCCATTTCTGTCAGAGGAATAGCAATGTAGGGATGAACAGAAACCTTTTGGGCAGAAACCTAAATGATGTGGTGCGGGTGTTTTTAAAAAATGGAAAAAGACAGGGAGTGATAAGTTAGAGTAGCAAGGGCCAGCATGAGGCTAAGGGAAGGCCTGGTAGGCTGAGAGGGCAGGGGCTGGCAGGCCTAGGGGAGGGGCCTGATGGCAAAGGGGTGGGGCCTAACAGTGAAGGGCTTGGTCTGCAGGCAAGGGGCTTGGCCTGCATTTGTGGGCATCTCATCTCATGACAACTACTCCAGAGCTCAGCTCACGCTTACCCTCCATCAAGGTCTCTACCCTGCCTGTCAAGACCTCAGCTGAGGAGGGAAAGTGCTGCTTACTTGTCTGTCTCCTAGCAGGCAAGAGTGACAGTGCGGACTTCTTGTCACCCAAGAAGGCTTCCTGTGATACACTGGGAGGAAGCGAGGAAGTAGTGTTCTCCTGTCTCCTGCTATCTCCACCTCCTAGCCTCCACTTGTGCAGAAGGCTGTTTCATACAGATGAAGGACCTGGCTCAGCACCAACTCCAGCCCTCGGGTTTAATGGGCTCTCAGAGCAAGACGCTGTCCTCCTGCATCTCCTTTCCCCAGGGCTCCTTTCTTCCTTGTAGACGTGTCCATTGGAAATGATCAATCACTGCAAAACCCTGAAGCCGTCCTGTAATTCTGCTAAAAGAGGAGTATTGCAGCATCTGATTCGAACTCACACTCAGTAGGTGACAGCACAGTCTTGGGCACCAGTTGCTTTAGAACTGTCAGCTGCCGTCAGCTCAGGCAAAAAGTACTGAAGTTGTGGGCCCCTAGGACCTTATCTAAAGTAGACTCCTAGCTTCTTTCCACATGGAGACCCAGAATTTCATCTGCTATGTTCTCACCTTTAGGTTTCTGATTATTAGACAGTTCTTCCTGCTTTATATCTTACAGCCTTTCAGCCACCAAGTTGCAGATGCTGCCATAACACCATCCTGACCTCCCTGGGCAGACGCCTTCAACCATGTGTCCTGGAACCTTCCCTCCCCAGAGCCCTGCCCCATGAGGGAAAGACAGAGGCAGGCTAGGGGTGTGGGTCCACCTGCCAACACCCATGTCCAGTGGAGAAGCAGTGACAGAAGCCAGAACTCCCACCTTCTGCTCCCATAAAGAATCTGGGATGAAATATTAGATGATGCCAGGCTCCCCTGGGGTCTGGAGCTGTTGGAACCTGATGAAGTCCAGCAGGCCAGCTGAGAAAGAGAAGGCAGCTTCTGAAAGACAAAGCAAGGTGAGAGCAACCAGCGCCCACAGCACCAAGCAGCTTTGTCTCTGGCCTTCTGGTTCCCAGGTCCAGTCTCAGCAGGGGCTGGCTCAGTCTAGCTTTCCTGTGTCCACGGAGATCCCTGGAATTTCCCATTACAGGAGCTCACAGTTCTCCCCACGCCCAAATTTTTGTTTCATGTCACCAAAAATATGCACAAAAAAAAATTCACTTCCTATTCCTCCCTAAAGCAAGTCATGCATAATCTAACTTCTTGTTTTCACCGGAGAGATAAAAGGCAGCCAAGCCCTTCCCTCTGCTCAAAGCCTGCAGGTGTGCAGGGCACGTGGCCATAGACGTGGCTCCTGCATAAACCTGAGCCACATCCATTTAAGGCCACTTTGCTGCTTCACACCACAATTGTCTCTTTGTCCCAATGTCACGTGACCTCCCAGGAGCGAAGAAACAGAAAGCAACATGCCCAACATGACCTGTAGAAATAACCATTGTGCCTGCCAACCCCAGAGTGTGGCCACTATCCCCGAGGGCAGCCGGGGAGGGTGCCCAGGATGGGAGTCTTTCTCCAGAGCTGAGAGTTGAGCTGGCCAAGGTCAGTCAGTGCAAGACCAAGGACTCCCAGGAAAGCATTTCCTCCAAGCGCCAGCTGAGGTGTGCTGTGCATGGACACTGAAGCTGTTCACTGACCAGACGACCTGTCCTTGAGAGGGAGAGATGAGAACCTGCCACAGACGCCACCGACTATGGGGCTCTGTGTAAGCTTGATAGAGCTTAGGGAGAACTCCCCCCATCCTTGGATGGAGGTCTAAGAAGATACCCTCTTGTTAGTCTCTCTCAACCGAGGTGAGCAAAGGGGAGAAACCGTCTCTCAGACTAAGTTCTTTCCTTCTTGACTCTCCACAGAAACCTCAATACTTCTTTTCATTAACTACAGGCCACATGGCCGCCTACTTTAAGATTCATTTACTCAAAGTTCACCTCACCTTCTGATCACAGAGGAGAACACACCTTATCACACATTCCATCATACATCTCAGACCCCAGACAAGAGAAATTCCAAACTATATGGCCTTTTGATATCCATCTTCTCTCTGTCTCACCCTACTGGTTTAACCCCTATGCTTCTCTCAAATACCTTTGGATAATTAAGTTGCTTGCGTCATGGAGAATAACTGTCTTGTATCTCATCAATTCCTGTCATACCAGCCCTCTACCATAGGGGCAAGCTGACCTTTAAGAAACCTGTAATTTTTGACATGTTTGAAATATGTTCTTTGTTTGGTTTTCTATTTAAACTCTTGCCCACCTGCTAATAAATGAGATCTGAGCACACTTCAGTCTCCCTGGTGTCTTTACTTCATTCTTCGTCCCTTGAGCGAGCGAGAAAGAACCGGTCAGTTGCCTTTCTTCTGGAGATTACCCCGTCAGAAAGCCAACAACCGACCAGCCCTCTTCAACCACCCTCTACCCTGCCTGCCGAGTAACTCAAAGGAGAGCTGCCTCCTGCCCTTTTTCTTGCCTCCAACAAATCTTCAAGGGTCAGTTTTAGGGTTTAGGGAAAGGCCTTTTCTTTTTTTGAGCAGCAACTCCACCCCAGGTCCTGCTCACAGGTACATTACAAAGGCATCAGCCTCCTACAGGAGCCACTGCTCACCCCAAAGTCTTACTTCCTTAATTGCTGAATGACAAAGTCTGACCAGAAATGGTCTTGCCTCATGCACTCTGCCCTGACAGCAGGTGTGTGGTATCTGGGCTCTACCATGTGGTGCTTAGATTTTAATGGCAGATGGTGGACTGGTTCACCCTTTTCCTCTGGCCATTTCCTACACCTGTGTTTATTGGTCTCTCCAGTGCAGAAGGTCTGCGTGAAGTCAACTCTGATACTTGCTTATTGAGAATCCACCTGGTACCAAGGAACTGAGACGGGTTCCTCATCCACTGGCCAGAAGGCTAATGTCAGACTGAGCAGAGTGGCCTGTCAACACTGTGAGCCTGGGTGACATTGGCAGTCCCTGGGCTAGGCTCCAGCCCACTCCACCCCTTAGCCAACAGCAGACAGGGAAGAGATGTGTCAAGACACCAGGACAGCCAAGGGGTCTTCCAGTCTCAAAACTCAATTCAGGACCAAAAGTTCATTCTGACAGTCATGAAGAATTTTCACAAGATGCAACTTTTAAAATTCAAAAGTGAAAATGAGCTTTAATTGTGGCAAAGCTGCTAGATCTGTTCTTGTGGTTTAACAATATTGGCATCACAAACACTCAGGAAGCAAGGAGTGCCCCACAGAGCCCAGACACATAGGGGTCTAAAGCAGGTCATGGTGCTGGAAACCAGGAGCCCAACCTTGTGGCTGGTGGTCCTCAGTCATCATCATCATCATCATCATCATCATCATCATCATCATCAACGTCACCTCCTCCCTCTCTCTCTCTCGACAGAAGGCCTTGTCTGTTTTCCTATCTCTGCCCCATAAAATATCTTAAGACCTTATTTGCAAAACAACACCCAGATCACCCAATGTGAGTCTAAAATGGCTTTGTTTATATTAATTTTTCGTAGGTGAGGTGGGAGAGAGGAAACTGTCCCTACCCGAAACAATACAAAGGCTGTTCATTGCTCTCTTAACCCAAGCAGAGCCCTTTGCCAGCTGGCCCCAGGCCAAAAGGAAAATTCTTAATCTCCAAGATATTTTAGAATGGGAGGGGCTAGGGTTCGACAGGACTTAGTCTAATGTGGAAATAGCTGCTTTCTCTTACTAAGCCTAGCTGACTTGCTGACCTGTCCCCATGCATTTCCTGGACTGTTTCTTGATTGGCATGTTTCTTCAAGTGAATACATCTCTTCTTTTACACAGATAGACTTGTTTTAGAATTAAATCACTGCAGAGAATTTGCTATAGATAGAAGGTAACCGTGACTATAGCAGATTTAATGAATTCTTGAATTCATTATCTACCAAAGGTTTCTGGCAAGTGTTAGGAAGGAGTTGAGGATGCATTGGCCCAGACAGACTGAAATAAAATTGGGAAAGGAAACCTTCTCAGTCTGAGGCAGTGTTATTTGAGAGTACTTCTCTGGGCACCACCGCAGTGCCCTACTCTGAGTTGTATGGTTCTGTGAGCTTCCTGTTGGAGAGAGATGGGTAGATGTCCTTTATTTTGCTCAAGGCAGGAATGTCCATCCAGGACCTCAGCTCAGTAATGCTTCCTGTGTGCCAGGGTCCCTGTGTACCAGTGTAGCTTGCTAGGGCTGTGACAGGTAACAGCTTTTCCCACACCTCTAGTTTGGTGGTAGTGATGGTGGGCTGTAAAGAGAGCCTCTGGGTGGCAATGGGAGCAGAGTTTCGCTGTCTTGGGCTGCTACTGGGTTGTGGAGTCTTAAAGTTGTCTCCCTGGGAAGCTGGGTGAGCCAAGTCTCTCCTAGGGAACCAAGCCCCAATGTAATTCATAACTTGTCCCATTGGTATTTGGAATTCTGGTCTTGTTGTTGTTGCTTGTGTGCGGGGAGGGAGGGTGTTAGGAATCAAACCCAGGGCCTAACAAAAGGGGAGGCATGTGCCATACTCCTAGGCTAAGCTACATCCTCAGCCCTCGTACTTGTGATTCTAAAGAAACAATAATCTCCTTAGGTAGCCCCCAGAGTTGCTGTCTCATCATTTTCAGCATTCGCTGGTAGCTACCAACAACTTGCCGAGTGTGCGAATGGAAGATAATCAATTTCCCAGTTTGGAATATTTGTTATTTCTCAACACCATGTTATCACTGGGGGTCGCGCCTGCACAATGAACCAGTGGTCATTTTTTCCTCCCCCGCCCCCGTTTAAATTTTTTGTTTGTTTATTTATTTATTTATTTTTACCAGAGCACTGCTGAGCTCTGGCTGATAGTACAGGGAATTGAACTTGGGATTTTGGAGTTTCAGGCATGAAAGTCTCTTTGCATAACCATTATGCTATCTGCCCTCCTTTTATCCTTCTTTATTTGATAGGACAGAGAGAAATTGAGAAGGGGGTAGCGAGGGGGAAGAGAGAGACAGAGACAGAGAGACACCTGCAGTACTTGCTTTACCATTCATGAAGCATCCCCCTTGCAGGTGGGGACCAGGGGCTTGAACCCAGGTCCTTAAGCATGGCAATGTGTGCATTAAGCCAGGTGCACCACCACCACCCCCAGTTTGGAATCTTTATGTCTTCTCTCCTTCTACCCTGAGACATACTTTGGAAATTGGAATTCCACTTGCTGCCTCTCCTAAGGAAGGGGCTGGCTGCACTGAGAAACGTGTTGCCTCGGCCGTGGCAGCAGATCCGATGTCATGGTCAGGCCGAGTCTCTCCTGCAACATCACGTGTGGCCTGTGCCTTGGCTGTGGGCCATCAGGGTGGCGAGGGGGGCGCTCCACCCTTGGAGGTTTCTCCAGAGGGGGAAGCAGCACTCGGATGCCTGAGGTGCCCAGCTCAGCTGCAAGTGCCTCTTGTACCAGAGTGATGCCCTGGTTTCTCTCTCTATGTGAAACTCTAACTCATATGAAAGAAATAGAAAATAAAGGCTTCTTTTTTTAAGGTATCTCTCTCTCTGGTCTTGTTTCTTCTGGGATTTTTTCCTTAGTGGGGGCTTCCAGTGACACATCTGTCGTCCCTTTTTTCTTGTTCTTTGAGATCATAGCTCTGATGCAGTAGCACGTGCCAGACTGCCAACTAATAGCCATCACTGATTTTCCACATTGATAGTCTCGACCCTATTAACTTCACTTTCAGATCAGTCACTCAGCAGGCCTCTTGCCAGCAGCATTATGGGGAGAGTTTAGGAGCCATGGTGAACAGCACAAAAGACTAAATCAAATGCAAATGGTACAATCAAAAGACCCAGCAAATCTGAGGTGCGCGAGGCTACTGCCTGCCTCAAAGCCCAGCCTTGAGAACTGTGAGGTCACCAGCAGCAGGAATCGGGGGACATTATCTACAGTGCACACCCTTGTTGGCTGAAACTTCACTGTGGGGTGCCTGACCCCATTTCCTGAGCCGGGAGAGACAGGAAGGGGCTGAGAATCAACCTGACGTCTTTGTTGTGTTATCTGCTTCCTGTCTGGCCTGTAGTGGGAAGGGCTCAGGCTGAGGAGTTGGACAGTCCTGTGGAGCCTCACTCTGCCACTTACAGTGTCTGCTCTGAGCAAAAGCGCTCTCCTCTTGGAACCTCCGTTTCTTGATCTATAGAAGCAAGAATCTAAGTGGCCTGGTACCAGGGTGTTGGCCCCTCAAACAAGTGGCCATGAGCTCAGTCCTCAGTGTCACGCGTGCTCATGGAATGCTCTGGCTCTCTTTCTCTCGTGTTAATACACAAAGCTTTTTACTCTAGTAGTTAAATACCCAATACAGGGAGTCGGGCCATAGCACAGCGGGTTAAGTGCAGGTGGCGCAAAGTGCAAGGATTGGCTTAAGGATCCCGGTTCAAGCCCCAGCTTGACTCCACCTGCAGGGGAGTCACTTCACAGGCGGTGAAGCAGGTCTGCAGGTGTCTATCTTTCTCTCCCCCTCTCTGTCTTCCTCTCCTCTCTCCATTTCTCTCTGTCCTATCCAACAATGATGACATCAATAACAGCAACAGTAAAAAAAAAAAAAAAAACAAGGGCAACAAAAGGGAATAAATAAATTAGTTAAAAAAATTATTAAAAAAATACCCAATACAGTTCTGGGTATATAGTAGGTATTCAAAAAGTTCACCTTCCCTTTCATTTTTGTCCCAAAACTTGGGCTTTTCCAGTGAGGGGGAAAGCCACTGTTCCTGATTTGGTCCCCAAAAGTGAGGTAGCAAAGAGGTGGCAAAAATGGAAAAAAAAAAAAAAAAAAAGAACGAGCGTGTCTCCTCTGTCAACCCTGAGCTTCAGGACCCCCGGGGCCCCTGGTTACTGGCTAGAAAGACTGCTTACTGCTCAGGGCAGTCTGAGTTCTCAGGAAGAGTCTTTGGCTTCATTCTCACTGGCTCTGCCTTCCATCTGATGTGTGAACTCATCTCCAGAAGCCTAGACAAGGATGTTCCCAGATCTACAGCAAAGGAATATTTTAAACCACCACCTCCACTCTCCAGCACACACCAGCAGGTGTTGAGAACGGAATCACCACCACTCTCCATCAAATCCAACTGTCTGGTCACAAGCAGGCCCTTTACCTCAAAGAACCTTGACTTCAGGGCCAGCCGGGTGGCACACCTGGTTAAGCACATACACACACACTATAGTGCACAAGGACCCGGGTTCAAGCCCCTGGTCCCCACCTGCAGGAGGAAAGCTTCATGAGTGGTGAAGCAGGGCTGCAGTTGTCTCTGTCTCTCTCCCTCTCCTTCTCCCCCACCTAAATTTCTCTCTGTCTCTATAATAAGAAGGAGAAGAAGGAGGGAAAGGAGGAGGAGGAGGAGGAGGAAAAAGAGAAGGAAAAGAAGGATTTGACTTCTACTCCAAAGATCCCTCTCTGGAAGTGCCTAGGCCCCTGGCAAACCTTTCTCCGTGGTTCATACCAGAGACCTGGGATCCTCCTTGTCCTTCTCTCTGTCTTTCCAGACCGTATCCAGGTCCTGTTTGTTTGACCTGACAAATCCCTCAAAGCTTCTAAATCCTGATCTCTCACCTCCACCTCCACCCCCATTGTCTTGCTCCAAGAAGCCAGCTTCACAGGTGTGATTAGACCCCTCCCTGTGGCCTCAGGATGTCACTCTATCTCTTGCAAGGATAGATCTGAGCCTAACAGCCACCTGCTTCCACCCTGCTGAAAAGTCCTTCAGAGCTCTTGCTCTCCCCCACCTTGATGCCCTGACTTGTAACAGTGGCTCAGTAGGCCTTGAGAGACCTGACCCTCAGCCACATCCCCCCTCGCAGTTGCTGCCTGACCTGCT
Source organism: Erinaceus europaeus (assembly GCF_950295315.1). NCBI lineage: Eukaryota > Metazoa > Chordata > Mammalia > Eulipotyphla > Erinaceidae > Erinaceus > Erinaceus europaeus. The sequence continues at coordinate 119,994,412 of NC_080172.1, read as the reverse complement.
GACGCCTAGAATGTGCCATGCTTTCTCCTGCCACAGGGGACGCGCATGTCCTGTCTCTACAGCCTGAGGAGGCCTCCTCTGCTGCCACATCAGTCTCGCTTCACTCTGTCTTCAGCTCAAGGGTCACCTCTTCCTAGGCGCCGGCTCTGATCAGCACTCCCTCTCAGAGCACTGAGCATGCTTATATTAATAATATAATTTTAATATTTATCTTCTAATATTTATATCTAATATTTATCGTCTGTCCTCTTTTGATTATAACCTTCATGCAGGCTGGGCAGTGGCTATGTTCATTTATCATTTCACCAAAGCGGAGCACCTGACACAAAGCTCATACTCAGATACTCACTTGCTGAATGAATAAATAAGTGAATGGAGGCTGTTTTCAGACTGAAATCCAGAAGGGAGAAGGAAGAGGCAGAGGGGAGTTAATCTTTGGTTAATTCCAATGAGATATGATGTTAGGTGCTTCATGACTCACTTTCTACTTAAGGAAACTGAAACTCAGGCATGTTATCGCTTATCCATAGCACACAGCAAATAGATCGTGTAGTCAGGGGCTGGGCGGTGGCACACCCAGTTAAGCGTGATACTACCCAGCACAAGGGCCTGGGTTTGAGCCCTTACTCCCCAGCTACAGGGGCGACACTTCATGAGTGGTGAAGCTGGGCTGCAGGTATCTATCTCTCTCTCCCTCTGCCTCTCCATGTCCCTCTTGCCTCAACTTCTCTCTGTCCTATTCAATAAAATAGAAAAGGAAAAGAAATGGCTGCTGGAAGTGGTGGATTCATAGTGCCAGCAATAACCCTGGTAGCACAGTAACAACAATAGTGGTATAGTTAGAGTAAGGGCTATTCAGCTCCACTCCCCCCTTGCCTAGTCTGCCTCCACGTTTTAAAAACTGCAAGTGCTACATTTTGCAAACTCTTAAACTGAGATAAGTACTAGTCTTTTTTGACCACCAAAGTCCCAGTGACCACATAGCCCTAGATATGGAGGGAGGGCGGAGAGTGATCGGAAAGAGGAACTTCCCAGTGGCAACGTCTCTACCTGTCTTGGGGTGGTGGTGGCAAAGGCTTACTGTACGGTTCACTGACGTGTGCTTCAGTCCTGTGGACTCCATTTCTTCTTCAGCTAATGGTACCATAGGGATGTCGGAGACACTTGATGTCGCTGCCTGACCACTGTCTTGTGGCAGCATGCAGTCTCCATGTGGCAAAGCTTATCTGCAGAGTAGCTGTTTGATCCAGGGTCGTCGCTGGGTATAGACCCTAAGAACCAGACATGCATCCTTGCAAATATTTGCTCATAACGATTCATAGCTCATAAATATTACAATCAGAAAGTGGACACAACACAAATACTCTAACCTACTGAAAGAATGAGTAAAATGTGGTTTTAAGAAGTAGAAAGGCAACAAGTTACCTCAGCAGAGAGCAACGTGACAGAGCCCACACCTCCGGCAACTGAAGCGTGAAGGTGCTTCCTGCTTGGTGCTGTGCATTGCCTGGGAGGGGCAGCTGCACAGGCCCTGCTAGGCCAGGGGTCCTCCCTTCAGCACGGCCAGCCCCCCACCCCATGTAACTTCACTACCACACAGTCAGGCAGCAACTTGGAAAGTTTTACCAGATGTGTTATTCCACCTTCCTGGGTGGACTTCAGTGATAAAGAAAATGGGGGAGGCCACCTCCTGCTCCCCAAAACAACCTTGACCCAGACTCGCAGCAGGGGAGAAGTGATAGGGTGAAGGTAAGAGGACTCAGCACTCAGCTCCGTCGGCACCCAGAGAGAGAGAAGGGAAAGGAGAGGGACATGTGGAGGTAGTCATGATGTCATGAGCAGCTTGGAGGAGAAGAGAGGACAGAGTCAGAAAAGAAGAGGCAGCTATGTATAACTGCGGACGGACGGACAGTAGTAGAGAAGATGGCCGTGTCTACAGCCTCAGTGGGACTGTGGGGGTTGCAGTGGGGAGACTGAAGATTCAGAACTCTGATGGTGGGAACAGTGTGGGTCCAAACCCCTGTCGGCATGTACTTCTGTAATGTAAAAATTAATAAACAAACAAGAAAATGGGGAGGTGGGGGATCGGGCTTGAGCCCCTGGTCCCCACCTGCAGGGAAGTTTTAGGAGCGGTGAAGCAGGGCTGCAGATATCTTTCTGTCTCTCTCCCTCTCTATCTCCCCCTCTTGTCTCAATTTCTCCGTCCTAGCCAATAAAATTGAAAAGAAGAAATGGCTGCCAGGAGCAGTGGATTCATTGTGCAGGCACCAAACCCCAGCAGTAACACTTGTGGCGGTAAAATAAAACAAGTAAATAAATAAGTAAATGCAGGTAGCTTAATGATTATCCAAAAAGTCTTTAATGCCTAAGGCACCAAAGGTCCCAGGTTCAGTCCTCAGCACCACCATAAGCCAGTGCTGAACAATGATCTGGTAGACAACAACGAAAAACAAGCCAAAAAAAAAAATGTGGAGAGACAAAGGGGAAAGTTAAGGGACTAGTCCCAGCAGGGTGGGAATGTTTAGATGGCTATTAAGAGATAGAATGAATAAAACTGTAATCAGACCGTCAAGACATTGTGCAACTCTGTCCCCTTTCCTTCTTGTCGGGATTGAGAAAGACTGTCTACAATTAAGGAACCAAACACAAGCACCCTGGCTGAGTCATGTGGTTTGGACAATGTGGCCCCTCTCTGGGGGCCGTGACTGTGGCAGCCTCCTGGCTTCAGCTTGACCACAACAGAACTTTACAAAGGCCTTTGTGCTGATAGGGACGGGGCTCCGGGGTGGGAAGAAATGTTCCAGAGACTGTGCGCTGGAACCCTCCCCGACCCACAGTCTCCTCACTCGTTACCACACTAAAAGAAAACAAGCCCCAGTGAGCTTCCTTCCCACTTATGACTCACCGGCCTCCCATTTTTATGTGTGATGCATGATTATTGTATGTCCCTTAAATGCACCCCCACAGTGTGCACAGGCTGTCCTGGGAAACTGCCAAACATAAGCAGGCTGAGGGCAGGTGTCGGCGCACCTGGCCGAGTGCACACGTCACAATGCTCAAGGGTGCAGCCTCCTGCCCCAGCCCCCACCTGCAGGGGGAAACTCCACCAGTGGTGAGCAGGGCTGCAGGTGTCTCTCTGTCTCTCCCTCCCTCCCTATCTCCCCCTTCCTTCTCAGTTTCTGGCTATCTCTACAAAAAAATAAAAATGGGAGTCGGGCCATAGCGCAGCAGATTAAGCGCAGGTGGCACAAAGCACAAGGACCGGCCTAAGGATGCCAGTTTGAGCTCCCGGCTCCCCACCTCCAGGGGAGTCAATTCACAGGCGGTGAAGCAGGTCTGCAGGTGTCTGTCTTTCTCTCCCCCTCTCTGTCTTCCCCTCCTCTCTCCATTTCTCTCTGTCCTATCCAACAATAACAACAATAATAACTACAACGATAAAAAAAACAAGGACAACAAAAGGGAAAATAAATTTTTTTTTTAAGTTAACTCCTAAAAAAGACATTGGATGGTAGGTCCATCTGAAGAACACAGAAATGCTTATCCAAAGAGATCCATGTCCGCTTGTGTTCATCTCAGTGCTATTTTCTGTTTGTTTGTTTGTGTTTGTTTTTGGTTTTCTTAATTGAAACCACAGAGCTGACATTCTTTTCATAAGCAAGGTAAATAATGGAAGGGGAGACAGAGAGACACCCACCTGCAGCCCTGCTTCACCACTCATGAAGTTTTTCACCCAGGTCTTTGCACACTGTAATTTGAGTGCTTAACCAAGTGCACCACTGCCTGGTCCCAGCACTATTTGTAATAACTTTTTAAACATAGAGTGAAACAAAGATAGGGAAAGATAGATAGATACAGAGAGAGACAGAGAGAGAGAGAGACCACACCAAAGCTTCCTTCACGCAGTAGGGGCCAGGCTCAAATCTGTCTTGTACACATGTCACAGTAGAACACTATCCAAGTAAGCTATTCTTGCCAGCCCGAAGCACTGTTTGTAACAGCCCAAATCTGGAAACAACACCAAAGTCCTAGGGAAGATGGGTGGTTAAGAAAAGTGTGGCCTGCTATACAATGGAGTACTGCTCACCTATAAGAAACAGTGGAATTGTTTCTCATGCTACAACGACTGGGTGGAACGGGAAGGAATCAGCTTGAAGGTAATGAGGAAGCGAGCAAACACAGGATGCTGTCACTCACAGATGGGCCTTAAGAATCAAAGGAAGGGAAATGCCGGGTGAGATTTCTCTTTTCTAAATTTTTTTATTGGATAGAACAGAGAGAAATTAAGAGTGGGAAGGAGAGATAGAGAGTGAGAGGAGAGACACCTGCAGACCTGCTTCACCACTTGCGAAGTGACCCTCCTGCAGGTGGGGATCCGGGGGCTTGAACCGGAGTCCTTACACTGGTGCTCGTGCTTCATCCTATGTGCACTTAACCTACCGCCACCGCGAGGCCCCAGGTTTCAGTTAACTACAAGTTAACTAAGACCTCACACAGCAGATACCGGGACTCTTGGGGTGGGGGGTGTTGAAAGGAGGCTGAGGACTCCGTGAGGTGTGATTCAGGAAGATGACAGGTGGACGTGGAGTGACACGCCTATCCTGAGGAGATTAAGAGACTGCACACGAGACACCAACAATCTTGTGAATCACCATTTTCCCAACAAGGCAATTTTTAAAAGTCTGACTCCCAGACAGATGTGAAATGTGGGTAGTGGCAACTCAGGTTTCACACAATAAATGCTCTGAGAGAGCCAATGGCTGGGGTCCGCTGCCCTGGCTGAATGTGTAGCAGCACGGACCAGACACAGTTCTCCTAGGCAGAGCACCTGCCTCATGCATGACCCGGTTCAAGCCCGGCCTACACATTGGAGGAGACTTTGGCACTGCAGCATCTGTCTGTCTGTCTATCTATCACAAAGTACACCATCCCAGAAGTGATGAGATAAAGGCAGAGGAAACATGCTTTTTTAAAAAAAGTATTTATTTATTTATTTTCCCTTTAGTTGCCCTTGTTTTTTTATTGTTGTTGTAGTTATTATTGTTGTTGTTACTGATGTTGTCGTTGTTGGATAGGACAGAGAGACATGGAGAGGGTAAGGGAAGACAGAGAGGGGGAGAGAAAGACAGACACCTGCAGACCTGTTTCACTGCCTGTGAAGCGACTCCCCTGCAGGTGGGGAGCCGGGGGCTCGAACTGGGATCCTTATGCCGGTCCTTGCGCTTTGTGCCACATGCGCTTAACCCGCTGCGCTGCCACCTGGCTCACCACAGGAAACATTCTTAAGAACTCCTCTGTTTCTCTCTAAAGACATTTTCAAATAAATCCCAGAACATGTTTAACTCTCTTCCAAATGAATATTTATAGCTCACATGTCTGTATTTAAAACAAGTGTTTTTGCTCAGCGAGAAGATATTTTGAAGGATGCCTGAGCATCTTCCCAGTGCAGCCCAGGAGGTAACGCTCAAACCCAGTGAGGTCTTGATGGGCATCTATAGGGCCCTAGTCCTCCAAGCCCTGAGCAGGGCCCCCAAACCGAGCCACCCCTCAGCCTCTTCCCCACAGATACTGATGAGACTCACAGGACACATGGCAGACAGAAGCAAGACAAGCCAGAAAACTCTTTTTATTTTTTTTATTTATTTTTTAATTTATTTATTCCCTTTTGTTGCCCTTGTTGTTTTATTGTTGTAGTTATTGTTGTTGTCGTTGTTGGATAGGACAGAGAGAAATGGAGAGAGGAGAGGAAGACAGAGAGGAGAAGAGAAAGACAGACACCTGCAGACCTGCTTCACCGCCTGTGAAGCGACTCCCCTGCAGGTGGGGAGCCGGGGTTCGAACCGGGATCCTTATGCTGGTCCTTGTGTTTTGCTCCACCTGCGCTTAACCCGCTGCGCTACAGCCCGACTCCCCAGAAAACTCTTGAGTCACTGATTTCTGCTTCCTCCCCAGCATGGCCATTTACCAGAACTGCCCAAGGGTAATCATCATCCTGGACTTTCCCAGCCTGATATCCAAATGAGATGATAAGGGGCCAGGCTGGCCTCACACCCCATCATCACCGAAGGAGTTCTGAGGCCCATGGAGAGAGAGGCTGCTCCAGGACTGGTGTGCTTAACTCCCATGTCAACAGAGAGCAATTAATAAAGACTCCTCCTGAAGGTGTGGTCTCTGAGCAAGTGAGAGAAGGCACTGGAAAGGAAACAGAAAGGAGAGATGCAGAAAGTTCTTGGGGCCAGTTAGTGGCATACCTGGTTAAGCTCACATCACAGTGTACAAGGACCCGGGTTCAAGCCTCTGGTCCCCACTTGCAGTGGGAAAGCTTTACAAGGGGTGAAGCAGAGCTGCAGGTGTCTCCCTCTCTATCTCCCTCTTCCCTCTAAATTTATCTGTCCTATCAAAAAAAAATAATAATGTTTAAAGACAAATCAAATAAATTGTTAACAAGAAAAAAGGAAGGAAGGGAGGGAGGAAGGGAGGAAGGAAGGAAGGAAGGAAGGGAGAAAGAAAGAAAGAAAGAAAGAAAGAAAGAAAGAAAGAAAGAAAGAAAGAAAGAAAGGAGAGTTCTCCACTGCCTTCCCTGGATCCAGAGGCTGTGATGTCCTGGTGACAGGTGACAAGGGGCAGACGAAACCATCCTGGAGACTGAGGGTCCCGCAGCCTGTGGCCTACAGTTCTCATTTGAAGGTTCTGATGAGAAATGTGACCCAGAGCCTCTTCAGCATAAATCAACCAACAGAAATTAAGATTGGGGCTGAGTCAGCTTAGCTAGTAGAGTGCACACCTTCTGACATGCAAGGCCTTGGGTTCAAGCCCCAGCACCACACAGGAACCACAGACAGCAGCAAGGAGTTTCATGGATGGAGGAGTGGCGGGAGGTGTCTCTCATCTATCTGCCCCTCTCCAACCTCGCGGTCTTTCTAAGTAAAGGAAATCTAAAAGCTGGGCCCTACAGCTGCGAGGCAGTGCTGTGTGTGCTAAGCTCGCAGTTCACTCTCTGGCACCACATAAGATGAAGAAATGAGTAGGGTTGGGATACAGGCCAACACTTTAGAGCGTGGGGTTTGGATGCCAGAGAGCTCACACCACCAGATGCCAGACTGAGGGTGTCCTGGCCATCCTCCCATCCTCTTTCAATCAACCAATAGACAGACTGAGCTAGAGGCCAGGGTTTTCTGGGCCCACAGCTTGCTGTATATTCAGATAAACATATATGCTTACAGCAGGAGGAGAAGAAGCATTCTGAAATTCCTTTTTTAAAAAATATACGTTATTTGATTCAAACAGAGATAAATTGAGAAGGTAAGAGGGGAGAGAGAGACTCGCAGCCCTGCTTCACCAGTTATGAAGCTACCCCCACAGGTGGGGACTGGGGCTTGAACCTGGGTCCTTGTGCACTGTAGTGTGCGTGCACTCAACCAGGTGCACAACAGCCTGGCCCCTGGGACCCCTTAACACAGGAGCTTAACACACTGGGATTCCAAAGCCTAAAGTCCTGACAGCTGAGAGGGTCTGGGGGAAGCCACGGCTGACGGGATTCAAGTGGAAGCTCACATCAGGGAGAGGCTTCTGCACAAGCCACACAGGGCAGTGCCCCCCTCTACCCCGTCTGACAGGAGAAGCTCACATCAGGGTGAGGCTTCTGCACAAGCCACACAGGGCAGTGGCTCCCCTCTACCCCGTCTGACAGGAGAAGCTCACATCAGGGAGAGGCTTCTGCACAAGCCACACAGGGCAGTGGCTCCCCTCTGCCCCGTCTGACAGGAGAAGCTCACATCAGGGAGAGGCTTCTGCACAAGCCACACAGGACAGGGCCCCCCTCTACCTGGTCTGACAGGAGATCGCTTTAGCCTCAGAGTCCATCCAGTCCTAACGGTGTGAACAGGCACCTGGAGAGCCCAGTGACCCCACTCACAGAGCTGACTTGCAGCAATGCAGAGACTCTGTGGGTAAACGGAAACCTCTGATTTAATGTCACCGATCAACTGACTGAACATTGGCCCTGTGTGGCCTAAACAAAGGACAGGCGGCTCACAGAAGGTTGCCAGGATCTAAATAAGCTGTGCTACCATCCACACAGACACAGGCGTGGTTTTCACCCTGCGAAAACACAGCAGGCTAAGAGCTGGGTCTGCAAATGCTCTTTCTTCTTTTTAAATAGTTATTTATTTATTCCCTTTTGTTTTCCTTGTTGTTTTTTTATTGTTGTAGTTATTATTGTTGTTGTTATTGTTGGATAGGACAGAGAGAAATGGAGAGAGGAGGGGAAGACAAAGAGGGGGAGAGAAAGACAGACACCAGCAGACCTGCTTCACCGCCTGTGAAGTGACTCCCCTGTTGGTGGGGAGCCGGGGGCTTGAACAGGGATCCTTACACCAGTCCTTGGGCTTTGTGCCACGTGCGCTTAACCCGCGGTGCCACTGCCCAACTCCCCAAATGCTCTCTGTCTGTCACCATCTTGGGTCCCAACTTGCTTTGAGCTTCCACGTGCTGTCTGTGGGATGCGGTGATTTATGGTCAGAATCTGGCCCAGGCAATCTGGACTTCGGGTGTCATGATGCACTGTGACGGCACTGGGGCAGTATCAGAGCTGGACAGCGGCTGAGGACAGAGTGAAACGCAGCCCTTGGCCCCAGTAACCGGGGCTACGCCCCAGGGAACCACACCGACGGGCACATTTTTAGGAACAACGTGGGCAGGAGCCACTCAGGAGACGGCAAGCAACTGAAAATAAACTGCTGTCAGTGCTCAGAGAGGACGGGAGAAGCCCAGCATTTGGAAGCTAATCTGAATGTTGGAAAGCACATACTCTACCTTGGGGAATGTCACCAGCTCCCTGGGCAAGAAAAAATCTGCCCACCCCCCACCCCCGCCCTGATATGTCTTTTTTTAATATTTATTTTTTCCCTATTGTTGCCCTTGTTGTTTTATTGTTGTAGTTATTATTATTGTTATTGATGTTGTTGTTGTTGGATAGGACAGAGAGAAATGGAGAGAGGAGGGGAAGACAGAGAGGGGGAGAGTAAGACAGACACCTGCAGACCGGCATCACCGCCTGCGAATCGACTCCCCTGCAGGTGGGGAGCCGGGGGCTCGAACCGGGATCCTTATGCCGGTCCTTGCGCTTTGTGCCACCTGCATTTAACCCACTGTGCTACTGCCTGACTCCCCCAATATGTCTTTTTAAGCAAAAAGTTTATTTCATAAGAGGGGAACTGAAGATTTGGTGGGGGTGGGGAAAGGTTACCCCTTTTTATTAAGCTCTTTTTTAAAAAATACTTTATTTATTTATTCATGAGAAAGATAGGAGGAGAGACAGAAAGAGCCAGGCATCACTCTGGTACATGTGCTGCCAGGGATTGAACTCAGGACCTCATGCTTGAGAGTCCAGTGCTTTATCCACCGCACCACCCCCCAGAGCACAAAGATTGCCTTTTGTAAAATACATTATACAATTTTTCTCTGTAAAGGCCTCTCCCACTTTATACTGGGGCAACCTCATCTCTACTCTTCTCTGTGAAGACGACAGAATTGCATCAGCCGCACCTGTGTTTCCTGAGCCTTTTGCCCCAGCCTCCTCCTTTCCACCCTGACCGTCTCTGAAGAGACAAGGATGGCTTGCTCAGCCTCCCAGGGTCTCTCTCGTGTCTATAGGAGGTGTGCAGACCGGTATGAGGACTGAACTCTACTTATCTGTCACTCAGAGTTTCTGACACACCACTCAAACCTCAGATCCCGGGTGGTCCAGGAGGTGGCGCAGTGGATAAACACTGGACTCTCAAGCATGAGGTCCTGAGTTCAATCCTTGGTAGCACATGTACCAGAGTGATGTCCGGTTCCTTCTCTCTCTCCTCCTGTCTTTCTCATTAATAAATAAAATCTTTTTTTAAAAAAAAGAAACTCAGATCTTGGGAGAGAGAGAGAGACTAATTCATGGTAGCTTTTGTCCTCTTGGCTGGCCTCTGGCCCTCAGCCCCAAACAAGCTGCATGGAGACCCAGCGTGAACGTACGTGACGCTCTGAGTCTGTGTTAACAAAGGCAGCTCGGCATGATGTGACCGTCCTGGAAAGGAGTCATGGCGACGGTTGCCCAGCCTGGGGAGTTTACTGGGAGCTGCCAAACTGAATGTTGAGAATGATGGACATTGTTATTTGATTTCTTTCCCTTAATAATTTCCAAAAGCAGGATTGGAGTCTGATAGATACTACATGAATGGACCTTAAGAGCGTTATGCTTAGTGTGCCTGAAACGTTCAGCTAAAACAAGTCAGACAGAAAGCAGACTGCCAGCTGCTTAGGACAGGGGCCGGGGTGATAGGAACAGAAGGGGAAGCATTAAAAGTAGGTGCTTCCAGGGTGGTAAAAATGTTCTAGAATTTATTGTGGTGTTTTCCCAGCTCTGACTGCATGAAAGGGATGCATTGGATCGACCTTCTCGTGGTGCATCCCATGAGTACCCATTCATTGGGGAAACTGACGATCCTTCTTCTTCTAGCGTTTGCCCTTCTTCCGTAGCCAGTCAACAGCGTCAGGTTGAGCCTGATGTAAAGTTTCGAGACCTCCTTTGAATCTGGAGAGGTGGCAGTCGTTGACTATGTGGGTCATAGTCTGTCTGTAGCCGCAGGGGCAGTTCGGGTCATCTCTGGCTCCCCAGCGATGGAACATAGCGGCGCACAGGCCATGGCCTGTTCGATAGCGATTGAGGAGGGCCCGATCATAACGTGCTAGGTCAAAGCCGGGTTGACGCTCGCAGGGGTCTGTGATGAGGTGTTTGTTCTTTACCTCAGCTGACTGCCAGCTCTGTTTCCAAGAGTCTGGAACAGAGAAGTTCATTGTAGGCGTAGGGGACCAGATTGGGTGACGAGACGTCAAGCGTTGGACAGGGTGGGCGAAGATATCCGCGTATATTGGCAGGTCCGGTCGAGTGTAGACGTGGGAAATGAACTTAGATGATGCCGCATCCCGACGAATATCTGGCGGGGCGATGTTGCTAAGAACTGGCAGCCATGGAACCAGGGTGGAACGGATGGTTCCAGAAATTATCCTCACGGAGGAATATAATTTGGAATCGACCAAGTGGACATGGGGGCTACAGAACCATACTGGGGCACAGTATTCTGCAGTGGAATAGCATAATGCCAGAGATGATGATCGTAGTGTGGAAGCGCTCGCGCCCCATGAGGAGCTGGCCAGTCTTGCAATGATGTTATTCCTCGCGCCCACCTTTGCTGCAGTTTTTATGAGATGTTTGTGAAATGACAGGGTGCGATCGAGAGTAACGCCAAGATAGACTGGCTGGGCTTCATGCCGGATTCTCGTACCGCCAAGCTGCACATTAAGCTCACGCGAAGCCGATCCTTCCTAGCCGACTGAATCCACATGGATCCCAGTTACTTTCAAAGCCAGCAACAAGCACCTCCTGACAGCTTTCAACCTGACCTGTTGACTGGCTACGGAAGAAGGGCAAACGCTAGAAGAAGAACTGCATGAAAAACCATTGAATGGTAAGCTTTTTAAAATACTTAAAAATTGTGGTCCAGGAGGTGGTGCAGTGGCTAAGGCACTAGACTCTCAAACATGAGGTCCTGAGTTTGATCCCCAGCAGCACATGTACCAGAGTGATGGCTAGTTCTTTCTCTTCTCCTATCTTTCTCATAAATAAATAAATTCTAAATATACATATATATTAAAATTTATTTATTTATCCCCTTTTTTGCCCTTGTTATTTTTTATTGTAGTTTTTATTGTTGTGTTATTGATGTTGTTGTTGGATAGGACAGAGAGAAATGGAGAGAGGAGGGGAAGACAGAGAGGGGGAGACAGATAAGAGACCCCCCTGTAGGTGAGGAGCTGGTGGTTCTCACCGGGATCCTTACACCGGTCCTTGCAGTTCACGTCACATGCGCTTAGCCAGCTGTGCTACTGCCCTACTCCCGAACGGTAAGCTTTTTTATTATCTTTATTTATTTATTGAACAGAGACAGTCAGATATCAAGAGGGAAGGGGGCGATAGAGACTTTAAAAAATGCATTGCCGATAAATAAGCCCAGAGACTCCTGCCACTGAGCTATACCTGAGTGCCTTCCCAGCCCAATATTTATTCCAGGTACTTCTGGGAGAGGAAGAAGGAGAGACAATAAGCACTGCCCCACTATCTGTGGGTTTTTCGTTTGTTGTTGTTTATTTGTTTGTGTTGTCCTCGGTCCTTTTGTGTGGTGCCGGGGGTTGAACCCAGGGCCTCACACATGAGAAGGCATGCACTCTAGTTTCTGAGCCACCACCCAGCCCCTCCATGATATAAATGAGATGAGTGAATTGCATGGCATATGAATAATAAATAGCTCAATGAAGTTGCTGTAAGAATCAGAGGTGCTGATACTCATCCTTTGGTATGTAAGGAAAGTCCTGGCTCTGGAGAAAGCTAAGCTGAAGTATGATGTTTGCAACTTACTTTGAAAGGTCCAGTAACATGAAAGAATGCGTCTGCCTCGGCTGTGCTGTCCACTACTGCGGCCGCTACTTACGTTTTTTTTATGGTGGAATTGAGGGAAACCTGAGCCCCACGCATGGTGCCTGCGTCACCGCAGGATATGTCTGTTTGCTTGTCTTCAGATGGAGAGACAGAGAGAGCACAGCACCTCACATGCAGGTGCCAGGGCTCACGCCTGGGTGGTGTCAGAAGCAAGGCAGGTGCCCTGCCCAGTGCACTGTCACTCTGGCCTGGCAGTAACTTGATATTGATCAGAAATAATGAAATCTAGGACTGGAGACATAGCTTACGACTGAGGTGCCTGCTTTGCCACTTGTTGGCCAGCTGTGGCACTGGGGCAGAGGTACTGTGAGAACAGAGGAAGCTCTGGTGCTGAGGCCTCTCTCTCTCTCTCTCTCTGTGTGTGTGTGTGTGTGTGTGTGTGTATTTTTTATTAGCTTTATTTATTGGATAGAGATACCCAGAAATAGAGAGGGAGGGGATGATGGAGAGGGAGAGAGACAGAGAGACAGCTGTAGCCCTGCTTCACCACTTGCAAAGCTTTCCACCTGCAGGTGGGGACCAGGGGCTCGAACCCGGGTCCTTGCGCACTGTAACATGTGCTCAACCAGGTGTGCCACCACCCGGCCGTGTGTGTGCATTTTATCTAAATGAAAAAGAAATCATCCCAGGAGCAGTGAAATTGGGGATACACAAGGCACTGGGTCCACAATGATAGTAAATCTTTAAAGTGGAATTAAACATTCAGTTTCTTGCTTACTAAAATAGTTGTCATATATATTAATTAAATGTGATAGATATCTGTCACACATTCACACATTAGCAACGACAGCTTAAGAAGTGTTTGAGATATCTCTCCCAATTTTTAAAATATATTTTCATATATTTATTATTGGATAGAGACAAAGAAACTGAGAGGGGAGAAGGTGAGAGAGAGAGAGAGAGAGAGAGAGAGAGAGAGGGAGACCTGCAGCCTTGTTTCACCATTTGTGAAGCTTTCTTCCTGTAGGTGGGGACCAGGGCCTCGAACCTGGCTCCTTGTCCTCTGTAACATGTGCACTCAGCCAGGTGCACCACCACCTACCCCCTCTTTTTTTAATTAATTTTTTCTACACTCCATCACCAATGGACTGTATATCCATCCTCATCCCCATAGGTAATCACTCCTCCTGCCTGTCCTCTTCCTTCTCCTCCTCCTTTTACCAGAGCCCTGCTCAGCTGTGGCTTATGGTGGTACAGGGGATTAAACCTGGGACTTCGGAGCCTCAGGAATGAAAGTCTCTTTGCATAACCATTATGCTATCTACCCCTGCCCCTATCCCATAACTTCTCTATCCAGTCACCTGTGGATGGGCATCCAGGCTGCGTCCACTCTCTGGCTGCCGTGAATAATGCAGCTGTGAACACAGGGCTGCATGTGTCCCTTCTAGTGAGTGTCTGCGTGTCCACTGGACAAATGCCCAGGAGTGGGATTGCCTGGTCATAAGGTGACTCCATTGTTACTTGTCTAAGGTCTGTCCACAGGCTTCCAGAGGGGCTGCCCAGTATGCGTTCCCACCAGCAGTGGAGCAGACTTCCCTTTGCTCCACAACCTCTCCAACACCTGTCCTTTCTGGTTTGTTGATGTAGAAGTTTTCTGTTTTAAGTGTTAACATTTTATTAACATTCCTTTTAAAAAGCCTTACACCCGTGACACGCTCTACTGTAGGGAAAATGTGGGACTCTTCATGAAGCCATGTGCCATCCCTGTGCAGAGGCCATGCTAATCTTCTCTGTATCGCTCGAGAGGGCTGCCCCAGCAGCACAGACTTGTCCCGACAACTGAAGCAGCGAAGTTTGCCCCACTGTGGCCTGAGCAGCCGCATGTCCTTCAGTGATGTGACTAGATTGCTGAGCCCGGCATCCTGAGCCCTGTGCGTGGCAATCTGCTCCAGTCTTTTTGTCTTTTCTTCTGATATCGTGCAGGTTTGTAGAGCCTCAGTCTGGGAAACTCTGACTCACTGCGGGGAAGAAAAGGGTAGAGAGAGGCTAACTCAGGAGCCAGCCATTGACTTCATGCAGATGTTCACACGGCTACAACCGGCTAAGCAACAGGCATTTGCTTGCGGCAGAGTCCCTGAGAAGGCCTCTGCACACCCTCCTGCCCTGCCACGTCAGTGGCTCTTTCTCGAGAGCTGGCCATTGCTGTGCTCGCCTGTCTTGTCTCTCGGGCTCAGATGAGGGACTCTTCATGGCAAGAGAGAGGGAGACAAGGTCCCACAGCGGCTGGGCCCCTGGGGGTAACGGACTGCTCTGCCTTAGAGAAAGACCACGGGATGACTTAGAACCTATCCCGCTACTTGGTTTTGTTTTTACTTTGTGACTCCAGGCCAGTCATTTCACCTCCTCAAGCCTTCAATTTCTTCCACGCCAGAATATCTCTTCCCCGTGTTGGATAACTTTTGCTTAGGTTTAAGGATCAGTTTCTTCAGCTTTAACACAGGTGTGAAAATAATACCTACTTTGAATCCACACTAAAACAATGATGCTCAGCTGTAGAATTTCAGAAATTAGCCATGTGGTTCTGGGTGAACTAACTCGCAGCCGACAATAGCTGAGCGGAATTCTGGATCTCTACAGATTTTCAAAAAGAATTCCACACAGGGAGACGTTTCCAGCCAGAACACGGGCGAGGATGCAGGGGCATGAGAGGGTGTAGCAGGCCCCACAAGCCAGGAAACTCATTCTCGGGCTACAGCTGCTCGGCCTTTTAGCTGAGCGTCAGACAGTCGCTACTAAGCCAGCTCCGTGCCCAGGACTGGGCCAGGTGATACGAAAAACTGAAACAAAGGGCCCAACTTTTGTTCCTCAGAAGCAAACAGTTTAGCAAAGAAAAAGCATTCGAGTGTAGATAGCTCTTATCCGAAGCAGTGTGGCGAGCATTATGGTGAGGTAGGCTGCAGAACTTGGGCAGGGAAACTAATTCCCACCGGAGACGTTCCATTCCATCAGAAAATCTGCTGAAGATACAAACACACACGCGCACAAAAAGATCACAGGTTTCCAAAGAACTGAACCATGATAAAATACACAGTAAAAGTTAAAAAAATAAAAATAAAACCTACTGACATAGGAAGTAAATCAGTGGCAGAAGAGATCTACACCTCAGCACGTGTGAGGCCCTGGGATGACCCGGAAGCAGTGAGGTCAACACCAGGCCAGCTCTGGGTCACCGCTAGGCTCAGTGCTGCAATAGTAGAAGGGACATGGAGGCGGGGCGGTGTTGATCAAAGGCCCGAGTCTATTTCAGGTGGCAAGGTGAGAAAGGTTCCTTCCAGGGCACTGGTGGTGGGAGGAGCCGCCCCAGAGGCCTCCAGGCAGTGAAAGCACCCAGAGTCACCCACAACAGCGGTCCAGTCCCAGCCCCACAGCCTGCAGGGCCAACCCTCAGCACAGGAGGGAGGCCATGTCCGTCCCAGCTGCCTAGGCCCCCACGGGCACTGTCTCTGCATCCCTGCTTCACAGAGCCTGCAGGGGAATAGCAGTCTGGCTGACAGGGCCAAGGCCAAGTAGCAAGTTGTATGGGGGCTTGGAAGAACAAAGTAAGCTGTATTTTGCTTTGTTTTTTCTGTCTTAAAGTGGGCAGCAGTCTTCCTTACTACCAGCACTGCTGCAGAAGAGATTCTCCCAGAACTGCATGCTAGAGTTGCATCTGGCATCTTTTCGCACGCGCTCTCTTCCTCATAAACCACTATTGAAGCACGTCACTTGGCCACGTCCAAAGCGCAGGGTCGGGAAGTCCTCTCTGCTCACCCTGAGGTGCTGACAAAAACAGACTCAGCACACTGACATAGCCATGGGCTTCTTGGGTCACAGCGTTCATGTCAGCAGAACTGCACCCATCTGCACTCTCAGCAAGCACCCACAAGAGTGAGTGTTTTCCTTAATCTTCACCAGCTCTTGTTTTCCTGCCTAATGGGTGTGAAATAAACATCTCTCTGCGACCGTGTGCCTCTGCGTGTGCCGTGTGCTGTGAGCAGCTCGCTACATCCTGCTGGTCGGATCGGCTTCCTCCGTGAGTTGTCTTGTGCCGGTTCCCCTCCACACACGACTCCCTTTCCTGCCCATCTGTACATATTCCATGGGTAGTCTAGCTACCAGCCCCCCCTCCACTTCAGACAGCAAACATCCTCCACTGTTAATTTTATTTATACTGTAGGGAAATCTTTGGCATTATTTTTTAATTTTTTAATTATTTTTATTTATTTGTTGGATAGAGACAGCTAGAAATTGAGAGGGAAAGGGGAGATTATAAGAAAGAGAGAGACAGAGAGACACCTGCAACCCTGCTTCACTGCTCACAAAGCTTCCCCCCTGCAGGTAGGGACCAGGGGCTTGAACTTATGAACATGTGTGCTCAACCAAGTGCACCACCACCCAGCCCCCAATCTTAGGCACTACTAGATCAAGCATTTCTTGCCTCGTGGCTTGCATGTTTCAGATGTAGTTTAAGAGGGACTTTCCCATCACAAAGATATATCCATCTTTTACATGTAAATTTTCCATATAGTCAGAATTTGGGGAGTAGACAGCATAATGTTTATGCAAAGAGACTCTCATGCCTGAGGCTCCAAAGCCCCAGGTTCAAGCCCCCACATGACCAGAGCTGAGCAGTGCTCTAGTTAAAAAAAAAAATGGTCGGGAGTCGGGCGGTAACGCAGTGGGTTGAGCACACGTGGCACAAAGCACAAGGACCAGTGTGAGGATCCCAGTTCAAGCCCCTGGCTTCCCACCTGCGGGGGGGGGGGGTCACTTCACAGGTGGTGAAGCAGGTCTGTCTTTCTCTTGCCTTCTCTGTCTTCCCCTCCTCTCTCCATTTTTCTCTGTCCTATCCAACATGACAACATCAATAACAACAACAATACTTATAACAACAATAAAAACAGCAAGGGCAACAAAAAGGAAATCAATAAATATTTTTAAAAATCCTTAAATAATTGTCCTGGAATTTGCATGTACAGTGGCCAAGAATAGGAAGTCTATATAAAGAACCAGTTTTCAGGGGCTGGGCAGTGGCACACCTGGTGAAGCGCACATAGTACAATGTGCAGACCCATGCAAGGACCTGAGTTCAAGCCCCCCTATCAGATAAAATAAGGACTACAAAACTGGAGAAGGGCAAGAGATGGCATATTCTAATGATGGCCCTTCTGGTCACTACCAGGCTGCCCCATCACCTGGGGCCCTAGTCAGGAGTCCTGGGATTCCTACACAGACTTGATGGGCCTAGACCTCTTAACAGATCCCTCTCTCTACCATCACTGGTCACTTCCACCAGGGACAACACCACAAGCCCTCTTGTGGCCTCTCCGGGACCTTGCCCTCAGTGTGGATCAACCATGGCGGGGGCTCCCCACTCTCTGCAGGGAGGCTGGTCAGCCTGCTCTGCCCCTCGAGGAAGACGGGTCCTGCCATGAGAGCAGCCTGGAATGTTCCAGCTGTGACCAAAGACTGCGAGCTCAGACACAAGTTCCAGCCTAAGCGGCAGCACCAAACATAAAATAAGGGAAAGCTTCATCAATGAGGGAACTATGCCGTGGTGTCTCTCCTCTCCTTCGTTTCTCTCTCTCTCTTTTTTCTTCTGTCTCTATCTGAAATTAAAAGGTTAAAAAAATCATACTGCTGGGAGAAGTGGAACCACATAGGCACCAACTTCTATGCCAAAGAAGAAAGGAGGAGGGAGAGGAAGAGGAGGAGGAAGAAGGAATCTAAGGAGGGAGAATGAGGAGGGTGAGGAAGAAGGGAGAGAGGGAGGAGGAAGGGGAAGAAGATGGCAAGGGGGAAGCCTGTGGCTGCAAGCCCAGTGGGGTCAGCTGAGCTACTTAGACTCCTACCACACAACTGTGAGCAATGAACATTCTTTGGCGTGTGTGAGTGTGTGTGTGTGAGTGTGTGTGAGTGTGTGTGAGTGAGTGTGAGTGTGAGTGTGTGTGTGTGTGTGAGTGTGTGTGTGTGTGAGTGTGTGTGAGTGTGTGTGAGTGTGTGTGAGTGTGTGAGTGTGTGAGTGAGTGTGTGTGTCAGTGTGAGTGTGTGTGAGTGTGTGTGTGAGTGTGTGTGTGAGTGTGTGAGTGTGTCTGTGTGTGTGAGTGTGTGAGTGTGTCTGTGTGTGAGTGTGTGTGTCTGTGTGTGAGTGTGTGTGTGAGTGTGTGTGTGAGTGTGTGTGTGTGTGTGAGAGTGTGTGAGTGTGTGTGTGAGTGTGTCCGTGTGTGTGTGAGTGTGTGAGTGTGTGTGTCTGTGTGTCTGTGAGTGTGTGTGAGTGTGTGAGTGTGTGTGTGTCTGTGTGTGTGAGTGTGTGAGTGTGTGAGTGTGTGTGTCTGTGAGTGTGTGTGAGTGTGTGAGTGTGTGTGTCTGTGTGTGAGTGTGTGAGTGTGTGAGTGTGTCTGTGTGTGAGTGTGTCTGTGTGTTTGAATGTGTGAGTGTGTGTGTGTGAGTGTGTGTGTCAGTGTGTGTGTCAGTGTGAGTGTGTGTGAGTGTGTGTGAGTGTGTGAGTGTGTGTGTGTGTGTGTCAGTGTGTGTGTCAGTGTGAGTGTGTGTGAGTGTGTGTGAGTGTGTGTGAGTGTGTGAGTGTGTGTGTGTCTGTGTGTGTGAGTGTGTGTGAGTGTGTGTGTGTCTGTGTGTGAGTGTGTCTGTGTGTGAGTGTGTCTGTGTGTTTGAATGTGTGAGTGTGTGTGAGTGTGTGAGTGTGTCTGTGTGTGTGAGTGTGTGTTGTCATATGCTTTACATTGGTTTGTTGTAGCCCTCCCCCGCCAAGAGAATTGGATCAGTCCAGTTAATTTCGCGGGCCCACTTGGCCGCGGGCCCACTTGGCCGTGGGCCCACTTGGCCCCGCCCCTAGGGACCCCGCCAGAGTTTCAGAGTTCGAGAGTAAGAGAGAGTGCTTGCGAGAGGGGTTCCTGAGTTCCAGAGTGGCAGAGTAAGAGAGAGTGCTTGTGCCGCCGCAAAGAGACAGCAGAGTTCTGTTTGGTGATTAATTTGTCTTAGTTTATGAATCGTTGTTCCTGAATAAAGAAATACAGCTTCCCTACCCAGCCGTATGTCTCTGGTCGTCTCTGTTACCCGCCCGTGAAGCTAGCCCCACCCGGCTAGAGCCGCCGGAATTTTAACAACAGCATGTGAGTGTGTGTGTGAGTGTAAGTGTGTGTGAGTGTGAGTGTGTGAGTGTGTGTGTGTGAGTGTGTGAGTGTGTGTGAGTGTGTGTGTGAGTGTAAGTGTGTGTGAGTGTGTGTGTGTGTGAGTGTGTGTTTGTGTGTGAGTGTGTATGAGTGTGTGTGAGAGTGTGAGTGTGTGTGTGAGTGTGTGTGTGTGAGTGTGTGTGAGTGTGTGTGTGAGTGTGTGTAAGTGTGTGTGAGTGTGTGTGTGTGAGTGTGTATGAGTGTGTGTGAGAGTGTGAGAGTGTGAGTGTGTGAGTGTGTGTGTGTTGGGGTTAAGCCTCACACATGATAAGTCCTCATAGGCGTCAAGCACGTGCTCTGCTGTTGATCTAAGGCCCTGGCTGCCTGCACACTTTACTTAGTTGAATCCTTTTTTTTTTACTGGATAGAGAGAGAGAAATTGAGAGAGAGATGGAGGTAGAGAAGGAGAGAGAGACAGACAGATGCCTGCAGCCCTGCTTCTCCACTCGTGAAGCTTCCCCCCTGCAGGTGGGGACCAGGGGCTTGAACCTGGGTCCTTGTGCACTGTGATGTGTGCACTCAGCCAGAGGCACCACCACCCGGCCCCCTTAGCTGAATCCTCACAGCAGCTTCTGTGGTGTGTTTTATTATTATCCACGTAAACCAAGACACTGAGACGACAGAACTTCTGAGCCCGTCACAGTCAGTAACAATGGCAGCAGCCTGTGAGCTCAGCTGACTCTTGACCTCTCGGCCGCTTCCCACAACTTGTAGCAAAGGCTCCCCACACAACTGTCGCCTCCCAACAACCTTCCGCAAGACGGGTGTGTCTGGCTGCCCCCTTTAAGCTGGGGTCCTCAGAATTCCCACAAGTGTGCAACCCTCCACATCCTCCCCCAGCTGCCCAGCCACTACCCACCATAGGCCGGTCTGCCCGACTCTGGGCCTCTCCCGGCTCTCTCACCAGCACATCCACTGCCTTCTCTCCAAGACTATCTCCAAGCCCCAGCAAATACTAGAAACATGTGAAGTCTCTCTTGTCTGAAAAATACAAGTAAAGGAGGGCTAGGAGGCAGCACAGCGGGTACAGTGCTGGACTTGCTAATGTGTGGCCCTGGGTTCAGTCGCTGGTACTGCATGTACCAGAGCAGCTCTGTGCTCGTCTTTCTCTCTCCTGAGATTGTGCAAAAGCTGGCATCACAGTATGTTATAATAGTGTCACATGTATATCATAATGCCACATTATATAGAATAATGTATTATATGTTATTATACACACTATATCATATGTTGATATTAATAATATAGCAAACTATATAATATATTGTTATATGATGTTACCTTGTGTATATGATATAGTTATGTTATATTATAATAAGGTTATGTTATGTATAAAGCAATGTTATACATGTATAGAATAATATTAAGCATGTATATAATAATGCATGTGTATAGTAGTGTTATGCATATGATAATATTAATCATGTATATAATGTTACTCATGTATATAATGTCATGCATGCATATAGTAATGCCATGCCCGCATATAGTAATGTCATGCCTGCATATAGTAATGTCATGTGTGCATATAGTAATGTCATGTGTGCATATAATAATGTCATGCATGTATATAGTAGTGTTATGCATATGATGTTAAGCATGCATATAATGTTACTCACGTATATAATGTCATGCATGCATATAGTAATGTCATTCATGTATATAGTGATGTCATATGTGCATATAGTAATGTCATGCATATATATAGTAATGTCATGCATGTATATAGTGATGTCATGCATGCATATAGTAATGTCATGTATGTATATAATAATGTTAAGCATGCATATAGTAATGTCATGCACATATATAGTAATTTTATGCATGCATATAGTAATGTTAAGCATGCATATAGTAATGTCATGCATATATATAGTAATTTTGTGCATGCATATAGTAATGTCATGTGTGCATATAGTACTGTTAAGCATGCATATAGTAATGTCATGCATGCATAATGTCACACATGAATATAATAATGCCATGCATGCATATGGTAGTGTCATACAATGTCATGCATGCATATAGTAATGTCATGTGTGCATATAGTAATGTTAAGCATGCATATAATAATGTCATGCATGTATATAGCAATGTTATGCATATAATGTTAAGCATGCATATGTTACTCATGTATATAATGCCATGCGTGCATATAGTAATGTCATGCATGCATATAGTAATGTCATTCGTGTATATAGTGATGTCATGCATGCATATAGTAATGTCATGTATGTACATAGTAATGTCATGCATGCACAATGTCACACATGAATATAATAATGCCATGCATGCATATGGTAGTGTCATACAATGTCATGCATGCATATGGTAGTGTCATATGTGCATATAGTAATGTTAAGCATGCATACAGTAATGTCATGCATGCATAATGTCACATGTGAATATAATAATGCCATGCATGCATATGGTAGTGGCATACAATGTCATGCATGCATATAGTAATGTCATGTGTGCATATAGTGATGTTAAGCATGCATAAAGTAATGTCATACATGCACACAATAATGTCACACATGTATACAGTAATGTCATACAATAATGTCATGTGTGCATATAGTAATGTTAAGCATGCATATAGTAATGTTGTACATGCATACAATAATGTCACACATGCATATAGTGATGTCATACAATGTCACACATGTATACAGTAATGTCATGCGATAGCATCATGCATGCATACAGTGATGTCATACAATAATGTCATGCATGCATACAGTGATGTCACACAATAATGTAATGCATGCATATAGTAATGTCATACAATAATGTCACATATGCATACAGTAATGTCATACAATGATGTCACACATGCATACAGTAATGCCATGCATGCATGTAGTGATGCTGTTATGCAAAGGCTTTCAGGCCTGAGGCTCGAGGACCCAGATTCAATGGCACCTCCGTAAGCCAGAGTTTGTGGTGTGCTGGCGAGTGAACCAAGAGCTCAGCTCCTGCGTGAAACCACCAGGTAGCTTCCTCTGCCCAGTGTCTACCCAGTGTGCTTGGAGGGAGAGACAGACACAGAAAGAGAGGCGGGAGATGGAGAGACCTGCCACCACACATGGAGCTCCTTTGGGGCACTCCCCATGAGCGTTCATCAGTGCCAGGGCTCCCCACCAGCAAGGTGAGTGCGGTGCCTGCTGAGCCACCCTCACTGGTCTGGGGGCAACTCAGCAGAATCGTGAATGTCAAGGCCCTGGCTTCACTGCCCAGGACCACACGGAAAGAAGGGAGGAACAGGGAACAGAGGGAGGGAGGGAGGGAGGGAAGGAGGGAGGGAGGAAGGAAGGGAGGAAAGGATGGAGGAAGAGAGATAGGAAGGGAAGAAGAGAGGAAGGAAGGGAAGGATGAAGGGAAGGAAGAAGGGGGAGAAGGAAGGGAGGGAGGAAGGAAAGAGAAGAAGGGAGGTAGGAAGGAAAGGAGGGAGGGAGAAGGGAAGGAGAGAGGAAGGAGGGAGGAAGGAAGGGAGGGAGGAAGGAAGGAGGGGTGTAAGGGAAGAGAAGAAGGGAGGGAGGAAGGAGGGGAGGGAGGAAGAAAGGAAAGGAGGGAGGAAGGGAGGAAGGGAGGAAGTAAGGAAGGGAGAGAGGAAGGAGGGAGGGAGGCAGGGAGGGAGGGAGGAAGAAAGGAAAGGAGGGAAGGAGGGAGGAAGAAGGGAGGGAGGAAGGAAGGAGGGGAGGAAGGGAAGAGAAGAAGGGAGGGAGGGAGGAAAGGAAGGAGGGAGGAAAGGAAGGAAGGACTGAGGAAGGGAGGGAGGAAGGAGGGAGGGAGGGAGGAGAGCAAAAGTGCAAGATGAGACCATCTCCATGGCCAAGGACGGGTCTTTCTGTTTCTCCTGACAGAAAGTGCTGGCAGCAGTGTCCTCACACCTCCTCCTCCTGTCTTTCCCTCTTCACCCTTCAACCCAGGCCATTCTGACTTTCCGGCCCACTGGGCATCCCTCCACCAGCATCCACAAGTCAACCTCACTCCATGTCCCACCCGTGGGCAGGGTCACCCTCACTCCATGTCCCACCCGTGGGCAGGGTCACCCCCACTCCATGTCCCACCTGTGGGCAGGGTCACCCTCACTCCATGTCCACACCCAGCTTTGAGTTCTGGGTGTGTCCGCCAGGGGGCGGCCAGCCCTGCCCCCACTCCTGTGAAGTGCTGCTGCCACCTGGTGGCTGTGGGAGGCTCGGCACAAGACGACACCCGAGGGCCCAACCATCAGCCCAGCTTTTCCTCAGCATCTCCTTAGCTTCTCCTCAGCAACTCCACAGCACATCCTCAGCGGCTCCTGAGCCTCTCCTCAGCACCTCTTCAGCACCTCCTCAGCCTCTCCTCAAAACCGCCTCAACCTCACCTCAGCACCTCCTCAGCATCTCCTCAGCCTCTTCTCAGCTTCTCAACACCTCCTCAGCCTCTCCTCAAAACCTCCTCAGCCTCTCCTCAACACCTCCTCAGCCTCTCCTCATCATATCCTCAGCACCTCCTCAGCCTCTCCTCAGCTTCTCCTCAGCAACTCCACAGCACATCCTCAGCATTTCCTCAGCTTCTCCTCAGCAACTCCTCAGCCCCTCCTCAGCATCTCCTCAGTCTCTCCTCAACATCTCCTCAGCCCCTCCTCAGCCTCTCCTCAGCAACTCCTCAGCCCCTCCTCAGCATCTCCTCAGTCTCTCCTCAGCAACTCCTCAGCCTCTCCTCAGCATCATCTAAGCACCTCCTCAGCATCTCTTCAGCATCTCCTCAGACTCTCCTCAGCCTCTCCTCAGCCTCTACTCAGCATCTCCTCAACCTTTCCTCAGCCTGTCCTCAGTCTCTCCCCAGCATCTTCTCAGCCTCTCCTCAACCTCTCCTCAGCCTCTTTTCAGCATGTCCTCAGCCTCTCTTCAGCAACTCCTCAGCCCCTCCTCAGCATCTCCTCAGTCTCTCCTCAACATCTCCTCAGCCCCTCCTCAGCCTCTCCTCAGCAACTCCTCAGCCCCTCCTCAGCATCTCCTCAGTCTCTCCTCAGCAACTCCCTCAGCCTCTCCTCAGCATCATCTAAGCACCTCCTCAGCATCTCTTCAGCATCTCCTCAGACTCTCCTCAGCCTCTTCTCAGCCTCTCCTCAGCATCTCCTCAACCTTTCCTCAGCCTGTCCTCAGTCTCTCCCCAGTGTCTACTCAGCCTCTCCTCAACCTCTCCTCAGCCTCTCTTCAGCAACTCCTCAGCCCCTCCTCAGCATCTCCTCAGTCTCTCCTCAGCATCTCCTCAGCACCTCCTGAGCATCTCCTCAGCAACTCCTTAGTCCCTCCTCAGCATCTCCTCAGTCTCTCCTCAGCAACTCCTCAGCCCCTCCTCAGCATCTCCTCAGCAACTCCTTAGTCCCTCCTCAGCATCTCCTCAGTCTCTCCTCAGCAACTCCTCAGCCCCTCCTCAGCATCTCCTCAGCAACTCCTCAGCCCCTCCTCAGCATCTCCTCAGTCTCTCCTCAGCCTCTACTCAGCATCTCCTCAACCTTTCCTCAGCCTGTCCTCAGTCTCTCCCCAGCATCTTCTCAGCCTCTCCTCAACCTCTCCTCAGCCTCTCCTCAGCCTCTCTTCAGCATCTCCTCAGCCTCTCTTCAGCGACTCCTCAGCCCCTCCTCAGCATCTCCTCAGTCTCTCCTCAGCATCTCCTCAGCACCTCCTGAGCATCTCCTCAGCATATCCTCAACCTTTCCTCAGCCTGTCCTCAGCCTCTCCTCAGCCTCTCTCCTCAGCGTCTTCTCAGCCTCTCCTCAACCTTTCCTCAGCCTGTCCTCAGCATCTCCTCAGCCTCTCTTCAGCATCTCCTCAGCCTCTCCTCAGCTTCTCCTAATCAACTCCACAGCACATCCCCAGCATCCCCTCAGCTTCTCCTCAGCAACTCCACAGCCCCTCCTCAGCATCTCCTCAGTATCTCCTCAGCATCTCCTCAGCCTCTCCTGAGCATCTCCTCAGCACCTCCTCAGCAAATCCTCAGCCTCTCCTCAGCAACTCCTCAGCCCCTCCTCAGCATCTCCTCAGTCTCTCTTCAGCAACTCCTCAGCTTCTCCTCAGCATCATCTAAGCACCTCCTCAGCATCTCTTCAGCATCTCCTCAGCCTCTCCTCAGCCTCTCCTCAGCATCTCCTCAGCACCTCCTCAGTCCCTCCTCAGCCTCTCCTCAGCAACTACTCAGCATCTCCTCAGTCTCTCCTCAGCAACTCCTCAGCCTCTCCTCAGCATCATCTAAGCACCTCCTCAGCATCTCTTCAGCATCTCCTCAGACTCTCCTCAGCATCTCCTCAGCCTTTCCTCAGCCTGTCCTCAGTCTCTCCTCAGCCTCTCCTCAGTGTCTTCTCAGCCTCTCCTCAACCTCTCCTCAGCCTCTCTTCAGCATCTCCTCAGCACCTCCTCAACCTCTCTTCAGCACCTCCTGAGCCTCACTTCAGCCTCTCCTCAGTCTCTCCTCAGCGTCTCCTCAGCACCTCCTCAGCATCTCTCCAAGGCCTGCCCCTAATCCCTGTTACCCCGACCTTGGATTTATTTATTTATTTATTTATTTATTTGAGAGAGGCAGAGAGAAAGTGAGAGGGAAGAGGGATATAGAGGGGAGAGATCAGAGAGACCTTCAGCCCTGCTTCACCTTTGTCAAGCATCCCCCCTGCAGCTGGGGACCGGAGGCTTGAACCCAGGTCCTGCGCACAGTGATGTGAGCGCTCGCCAGGTGCGCCCCCCCTGCCCCTGACCTCGGCTCCTATAGAGCACCCTGTGTGGGCCTAGGCATCCAGGACCCACCAGTCACTTCACCACGCAGCACTCAGTGTGGACCACATCCGAGTGCGGCTCTGACTGTGCCCTCCGCCTCTCTCTAGCTCTGTCTCTGCTTGTCTCTATCTGTCCGGCTGTCTCTATCTCTGTCTCCATCTCCCGAGAAACACTGGCGCGGTCTCAGTGTGCTCTGGACCGAGACTCCAGCCTCGCATGGCCTACCTCTCCCGCATCTGCGTGTCAGCCGCTCAGCGATCCTGGCCAGCCGGGCCCCTCCTGTCCCAGCTCCTCTGCATATGCTGCCCCCACCCAGACAGCGTGACCCCTGTCGGCCCAGGTCAGAGGTCACCTCAGAAAGCCCGGTGTGACCCCAGTCTCCGTCGGGTCCTAGACAAACTCCTCAAGGAGCAGTGCCGGTCCTGAGGCGACTCGCCTCACATGCGACTCCCGCCGCCACGAGGGGACTCTGGGCAGCAGGGCCAGTGCCCGAGGAGAGGCCTGCCCAGGCTAGCCGGGCCGTTCCCTGGAGGGGACGTCTGTCCATCTCTGCACTGCCGAGCAGCGGACCACACGGGAGAAGCACCCGAGTCTTGTCTTCTTGCTTCTCACCGAGATCCGACTCCCATTCCCTCCTTGTTACAAATGCAGCTGGTGCAGATAGGGGGAGTGTACACACACACGCACACACGCACACACGCACACACGCACATGTGTGCACACTCATAGGGGCACACATGTACACACATATGCATGTCCACACAGGTACATGCACAAACATGTGCACACATGCACCCATGCGCACACTCATGCCCACACATGTACATTGCACGCTCACATGCATGTACACACATACACACATGTAGGTACATACATGCACACACATATATGTACACACATACACACATGTTCGTGCGCACACGCATGCACTCACATGCATGCACACACATGCCTTTACTCCTGAAATCCAACTGTTCACAAACCCATGTGAAAGGAGCAGTGAGTGACGCGTCCTGAGTCTCACACACCTGCTACTGATGCCATGGGCGCAGGTGTGCTGGATGCCCTTCCAGCATCACCTTGCAGACACCCTGCATCTCGCACCGCATGAACTATGGTCCCTGGACCTTCAGTGCCTGCACCTGCTGGCGAGACGTCTCGTTCCTGCTTTCCTCATGTGTGCTGGGTTCCTGCCCCTACTGAGACATTATTTGAAAATATTTCCTCTTGTTCCGTGGGCTATCTTCATGGGTTTTTATTTTATTCCTTTAAAACATTTGTATATATTACTGGAGAGAGACAGAGAGACACCTGCAGCCCTTCTTCACCACTCATGAAGCTTTCCCCCTGCAGACGGGGGGACCAGGGGCTTTTACCTGGGTCCTTGTGCACTGTAAGGTGTGCGCTTTACCAGGTGTGCCACCACCTGGCCCCTTCTTCATAGGTTTTTATATCATTTGCAGCACAAAAAAAATTTTATTTGACCTAGTGGAAAAAAAAGGAAGCTGCAACCTAAGAGAACAAGGGGAATGCCTGATCCACACGGCATTGCTTTGCAGACCATATTTTACCTGAGCAGCAGCATACAGGCTAGAAACAGACAGGTGTCTGGAGCCGCCATTTCTGTGAGGCATCTTCCCTGCATGCTACCCACAGTCTAGAGAGCAGAGAGCCTTCCTCGGTGGCCTTGCTGGACCACAACACCGAGGGAGCTTCTTAGAGTCCACAACTGAAGCTCCACGCCCAGGAGACACAGATTCGAGGACACCTGGACAGACCCAAGTTGCTACTAGTTTGTCAGAAAAGCCCCAAAGTATTTTTCTGTCTCTACGCATGACATGTCCCGGCTTTGCTGACAGCCGATCCACTTGAAATGTCTGCTGGAGAGTCTGTGGCAGCCTGACTAGAGCTCGCTGGCTCACCCCTCCAGGCAGCTGCAGAGGGAGTGTCCACCTGCCACGGCTAGTCGTGTAGGACTAAGAACCCATATGTTCACCCCGGGAGACGTCCTGAATCACTTCAGAAAGTGAATCCCGGTGGCCTAGCACATCCGTGAGGCTGGCAGGGCATCCGCTAAGCCACTGGGAGCTCCAGTCCTCCACTGGATTTCTCCTGAGCTGAGTTAGCACAGACTTGGTCTGGGAGGAATACGGCCAAAGAAGCTCTTTTCTTTTCTTTTTGCTTTCTGTCTTTTGGAGTCACTGGCCATGTGTGAACTGGCGGGTATGGCTCCTACATTTACGAAGAAACAGCTGGGCAGGGGAGACAGCATGATGTCTCTGCTCCGAGGTCCCAGGCTCAATCCCCAGCACCATCGTGGTTCAGAGCAGAGCAGGGCTCTGGTCTAGGAGGAGGAGGAGAAGGGAGAAAAGAAAAAGAAAAGCTGACAGCGGGGGTCGGGCGGTGGCGCAGCAGGCTGAGCACACGTGATGCAGGGCACAGGGGCTGGATCCTGGTTCGGGCCCCCGGCTCCCTACCTGCAGGGGAGTCACTTCACAGGCAGTGAAGTGGGTGTCTGTCTTCCTCTCCCCCTCTCTCCATTTGTCTGTCCTACCCAACAAAGGATGACATCAGCGACAACAGTGATGGCCACAACAAGGCTGCAATGGCAGGGGCAACAAAAGGGAAAAAAAATATGGCCTCCAGGAGCAGTGGATTCATGGTGCAGGCACTGAGCTCCAGCAGTGACCCTGGAGGCAAAGAAAAAAAAAAAAGAGAAAAGCTGATAGCATTGTTGAAATGTCAGACAGGGTTCCATCGCTGATCTTTTTCTGAGCTTCTGACCTTCCTCCCAGCAGCCGGCCTGCTATTCCCCTGTGGCCAAGCAGGTGTCTCGGAACTGAGCCGCTTGTGGACGCCAACAGCCAGTCCTCGTTCTCTTTCAGAGAGCCAGGCCAGTAAACGAGGCCTCACTCACCTCGTCACTTGGTCTGAACCAAGAGCCCTTACAGCTCCTTGCTCCACCCTTTCCACATCCTGCACAGTGTCCCCTCCAAAGGGACTGTGTCACCTCTCTGCAGGGCTTGCATTGCGGGAGAGAGACCAGGAACTCGTGGCAGCATGGTAACAATTCTTTATCCATGCGGGAGCCCCAGAGTCAGGCATGAGCACAGCAGGTTAAGCCACGTGGAGCCAAAAACTGCAATGGCAGGCGTCTGCCTCCCCCTGCACGCCTGCCCTCCTCTAGGTCGGGACATGGAAGAGAGGAAGAGAGAGAAACCCAAAACAGAAGTGACTTTTATAGGATAAAGCCGCAAGTGGCAAGTCGGAAACAGAAATGGCTAGGAAAGGGGGGTGGAGAAAGGAAAAAGGCACACTGGGAATTTCCTTATCAACTGTTGCGATGGTTTTAACTGGTGGGATTAATGTTACCCTTGCAGGCATGGCAGGTCTTGAGGTAGAAAGAAGATAGATCAAAGGAATGGGTGGGGAATCTTTCAGGCAAAACAATGATTATGTAAATAGGCCATAGTATCAGCAATGGAGGAGGGGGGCCTGGCTTAATGCCCGACACCTCTCCATCCCCACCATCACCCTTGTCTGCCTTCAGCACACAGTGGGCCTGCGGGAACCCACCCCAGACAAGCCATTGGACTCATAGCAGCCAGAGGAGCCAAGTGGAGTCATCAGACCCTGGATTCCAGTCCTGACCCACATGGAGGCTCATACTGAGAGAGTGGTGTACTGTTGTCTTTCTTTCCCTCAAAAAATAAAGAGTAAACACTGGGCTCAGGCAGTGTCACGGTAGTTAGTCAGAGTTGAATTTATTTGCATAAGGTCTTTTTTTTTGATAGACCACTTTATGTTTTACTTATATTTCTAATTTTTATTAGTGATTTAATATTGATTTACACAACTACAAGTTAACAAGGGTGTCGTTCTGCACCGTTCCCACTGCCACCAGAGTTCTGACTCCTCATTTCCTCCACTAGAAGCTACAGCAGGTTTCTTAAGGTTTTGCACAAGGTCTTGAGTTCAATCCCCAGCATCACCTTTGCCAGAGTTCTACTATGGTTCTCTACCCCCTTCTTTCATTCTCTCTCTCTCATAATTAAATAAATCTTTTTTTAAAGGACTTTTTCTTTTTAATATTTATTTTATTTATTTATTCCCTTTTGTTGCCCTTGTTGTTTTATTGTTGTAGTTATTATTGTTGTTGTCACTGTTGGATAGGACAGAGAGAAATGGAGAGAGGAGGGGAAGACAGAGAGGAGGAGAGAAAGATAGACACCTGCAGACCTGCTTCACCGCCTGTGAAGCGACTCCCCTGCAGGTGGGGAGCTGGGGTTTGAACCAGGATCCTTATGCCGGTCCTTGTGCTTTGCGCCACCTGCGCTTAACCCACTGTGCTACAGC